>NW_020798094.1:0-139417 GCF_002237265.1 Aspergillus thermomutatus | reverse complement strand
CGAAATTTTTTTTATTATGTATGTTTTTTTTTTTAAAAACAAAAAAAGGAAAAAGAGGTTTGCGTTTGTTGGGAGGGGTGGAAAAGATAAAAAAGAAAAAGGATAAAAAAAAACTAAAATTTAGAGGGAATGAGGAAGTGGAAGAAACAACCATTTAAAAAAATGTTTTGGGGGATAGAAAAAAAAAAAAAAAAAAAAAAAAAAAAAAAAAAAAAAAAAAAAAAAAAAAAAAAAAAAAAAAAAAAATGGTGTCTTCACCGGCATCACGCAAATGAGAAGTCGGGTCTTGCCATGTCCGAACACATAATTGGAGACAGCAAGGCGAAGGAAATGCCATTCAGAACCATGTGAAACTTCTTCCTTTTACGAGCGCACGTGAAGAGAATCGTCACTTAGAGAAACGAGTAGGAGGACCGTTCAACCATTGAGAGTCAAGCGAAAGGCCAATGGGCTAATATTGAACCTAAACTGCATGATCATTGAGTAAAGTTACAGGCAATGTGGCTCGAGGCGAATGAGAAACAGGACCATCTTCGGAAATAGAAATCGAATGCTCCATGGAAGTATGAGAAATGCCGTATGAATAACAAAAATAACAAGGAAAATTTATACAAGCGGTTCAAACCAGTCACACCACATCTACCTACTTGATTGAGGAACTGTTGTTCTTCAACTGGAAAAGTGAACGAGAGAAAGGAAATAGAAATCATCCCTGTAGCATTGGCACAACGAAGGTGCTCGCAAAAGAGAGAGAAACAGCCCACGAAAGCAGATTTAGATGGCTACATTCTTCATCTCCCCCAAGACCTCTGCTTCCGAGGCCGCGGTTGTCCCTTGGTTAGACTCACGCCTCTGCGCCTTTTCTGATTTGGGTGACTTCTGCTCGTCATGCTTGTCTGTGAGGTTCTGGTTTTCCTTTCCAGAAATCTGTGGTGTGACCACCTCCATCAGATCTTCGGTTTCAGGTTCCTTCCTATTTCCCTTGAAAGCATCCTCGGGCAGCTCAACTTCAGCGCTTGTATTCACAGGACTCGTCGTTTCTTCTGTGACACGAGCGAGAGGACTCGAGACGCCGAACTGCGTCTTGGGACTCTGAGTAGAACCGCGGTTGGGGAAACGGTGAGGAGACCGGCCTCGTTCTTCACTAGGTGTTGGGCTTCCATACGGGGATTCTTTCCCGGGTCTGCTGTTCGTGCTGAGTCCTAGTCCATTTGGAGCCTTGCGTCGAGGGGCTCTTCTGCCGTATTTCTGATCTGTCCTCCAACGCAGAATCTCCAGATAGGGTGGCTCGACATTCTGAGCCTTGAATTCCAACAATTTAAGCTCATTTGTCTCCTCATCTACGCTGACCTTACCACTGCAAAGATCATCCGCGATCACAGCAAGGAAAGCAGCCCAAGAGCGAGCGACAACGTATTTGCAGTCGTAATCACGACCGAAAATGATGACTTGACCCCATTTCCCAGCGGGTCCAGGGGCCAAGTCGATCGCAATGTTGTTTCCACCCCAATCACGAGCAAGAGGGATCCAAGCAGGGTGCGCATACGCCTTCTGTACAGCGCCTGGAGGCTGTGAATCCTGGCGCTCCAGAAGGTCTTGTCTCCAGAGAGGATTCGCGCCTTGCGGAGGAGGTGCCGCGGAGGAAGAGCTTGCTGTGGCTTTTGGAGGAGGATCCATCATGCTGGAACTGCTCAGAAACTCTTCATTGACGGTCCTCCAGTTCTTCCATTCTTGAACGATTTCCTCGCAGTCTAGAAGCATACATCCGAAGATAACACCTGTGGGCAGGCCAGGGCGCTCCTGACCGTCGTGGATCATGAGGGACTCCCGCACCTCCAACGGCAGGCTGCAGTCCAATTCATGCTCCAACTCATTTATATCGTTCTGAGTGCATCCCTCGCAAAGATTATCGTGCAGCTCTTCGTAATTGTTTTCCAACCATCGCTCAATTTTTCGCCATGAATGGGCCACCGGGGGCGGAGGTGGAGCTCCGTCATGGAAGCTTTGCATCTGAATTTCCGGGGCACCATCTGTGCCACGTTCCGTTGATCTCCGCTTCTGAGAAGAAAGCGACCTCAATCCGGGGGAATAGAGACGGTTAGGAGAACCAACTCCGGTAGGGGAACCAGTCCAGCCGTTAGAGTTGGAGCTTGTAGACCCTTTCGGCTGGTCATCCTCGAATGTATCAGTCAGATCCGGTCGAGACTCAATGGCGCTTGTCGCAATAGATGTGAGGGGCTCATCGCGGCTTTGACTCAAAGGTACATGTCTTCCGGTTCGATATGGGGAGTCGTGGGACGCATGCCGATCATAGGAGGTCATCGTATGCCAAAAGGAGCGCCATGCTGAACCGAAGCTGCTCGAATAAGATCAGACAATTCGCTCAGTCTCATTGATTTCGGATGACATTTTGTAACATGAGGAAGGGATGCCTTCTTTTCTTCCTTTGTGAGGGAATTCGAGACCAGTGCAAAGTAGTACTTACGCGTTCGCCATGTTGGGAACCTCCACAGCACTGAGACCAAGCCGAGGGCGAACAAAATCCAGAAACTTTGAGATACTTATGTGTACCGAATGTGGGTCATTTGATTACTGAGGCTCGGGGTCAGATAGGAGAGAGGTGATTTGAGACGGAGGAGACAAAGAAGAAAGGGCGAAACGGCCAAGGACTTTTACCCCCTCGAGCAAGGGGATGCGGTACGGCGTAGAAGGCGGTTGTTGTCTAACTTTCCTTTGATGAAAGAGGGAGAGATAGAACGGGGGAGTATTGAGTGGTATGGGGTGTGTGGATGATAAAGAGAAGAAGAATATCAACAAGTAGGAGGAACCAGAGGGAAGTATATGGATTTCAGACGAAAAGAGGTGATGCCGCTGATTAGTAGTCGATCGACCTTTTATGGACTTGGAGAATTGAAGACAAGCCAGAACGCAGAAAGCGGTAGGTATCCATCACCCAGAAGCAGACGAGTCCATGCGTCAACAGTTATTTTCTGAGACCAATAGCAATTTTAACGATCTGAACAGGAGGTAGATAGATAGTAGTATTACCTATTCGCTACGAGATAGATAGGCAGTAATTATCTCCGTCTAACTATCTGCCTTACCATCTGTACCTTAATTATGGTTGTAGTACTGAGAAACGCCAGGGTCAGCATCCTTCCATCATCTTTCCTACGCCGTTGTCAACGCTTCTTCGTCTCTTGAATCTCTACCTTTCTGCTCTTTAATCTCTCCCTGAGGGCCAGGTTTAGCGCTTTCATGTGTGCGTGTTTGGACTGTGGATATTTGGACGACGCTATCATCCACGATTCGATCATTCGCCTTGAGCCCCTGGGACGTTGGAAACTCTCATTTCCACCTTTTAGAGTTGACTGGTCCATACCTACACAACTACCTTAGTTAACTACTATAGAGTAGATTCACAGAGAATTAAAGGTTGATGAGATATGCGCTTAAGGATACAGCATACACACAACTGACAGACATAATCCATTCCATATGCCACTAGCAACAAACAGCCGAAAACATCGACTGACGCCATCTTGGATGTACCTGCATTCCCCGACTCCCAACGCCTTCCGTTAATAGAACAGTTGTCACTCAATACTGACAATTGCGGTGATAAATATCAGGTTCCATCTTGTGGTTATTTCAGCCGGCTGCATATGGCATGGGGAATCTTAGCTGCGAGAATAATGAGAAGTGAACTGGATATACGATACCCCGTACAGCAACCATCATTCCTATATATCCCCCTTCAGTAGTTATGTCGTGCAATAACGACATGCTCTGCCATGCGAACTACCTTAACACACGGATCTCTTGGCCCATTGTAAATCTAACCTAGGTTACAGAGAAGAACCGTTTCTTCAACTAGTGGCGTTTTAGCGAAATAATCATCGACAGGCAATTTTAAACGTGAAGAGATTTTGCTCTCTACGGGGTAGATACTTCTCACTTCATGTTGACCTCCTTAATAATCCCTGGATTCCCGGGCAGCTGATTCGGACTCTTGGTTGTCCCCTTGATGAATCTTCAAATCTTCCCTACTAGAAGATTGTGCAATCACCATACCTCAGAGTCGTAAGATCTGTCTATCATCACGAATCTGCCCCTGTATCGTCTTCATCCACAAGGGCAGCGAAGAAGCCACCCGTGGAACTATTATTAACCATCAGGGGCGGGGAACGAATAGTACCTACGTACCTAAGTAGGTAGGGAGGCTAAGTATGGACCTTCTACCGGGGCTTCCAGACAGGTTCTGGACTCGGCCAACCTCACGATATTCTTATTTCTTACGGCGTATTTACTCCGTATTACGGTTACAAACGGATTACGCCGAGCTTATTCCCGTCCCGTCTAGACAGAGGTAGCTACACAAGAACAGAACTCCTTTATGAGTACGTAGTGGGCACTGTAGACAATATAATCCTCATTGTCCTTATCCTGTCACACTACTGCTGTACCTACCATGTTGGGCTGTATTTACCAGGAAGCCTACTCTATACAAATAACGACCACCAGGGAATCACAAGCCAGCGGGGCCAGAGTGGGTGCTGAGAAGGATGTGCATGTCTGAGCATGCATCTCCAAGGCAAAGAGTGACTCGAAGCCATCAAGTTTAATAACCCAAGGACTGAGAACACACAACTGAATATGAGGTAGAAATCATGAAGGCCAAGTCAAATGACCTGATGACCCAAATCCGCCATTCTAGATTCGACCTAGCAGGAAATGCGAAAAACATCTCACATCATATAGAGTCTGACCGGGAATGACAAGGTAAAGAAAAGAAGAAGCAGATCGGAAGGGCAAGTGAATGAAGTTGAAGACGAAGGGACGAAGTTGAGATGGCGAGACTTGATGTCACCAGCTGCAAGCGTTAGAGAGAGCAAAGGGCAAACGAATTCATGAAACTAAAGGCAGAGATAGACCGTCCCAAACAAGGTACCTCGAAAACACTCAAAGGCAACCGGACTCCGGGTTCGATGCAATAGAGGGTATATAGACGCCCCACGAAAGGACCCATAAAACCCGCCATTCAAGAGAGCAATAGCCGCTACCAAAAAAAAAAAAAAAAAAAAAAATCGCAGAGATAACTCCATTAGATCCCATAACAAGAAAGGACGTCAGCGGACCTTAGGCATTAAAAAGAGAACAAGAGAACAGGAGAACAAGAAAACAAGAAAGGAGGCCGAAGAAGCAAGGGAACAAAAAAAAGTAGTGAGAATTCAAATAGAAAGCAGGCCGCAAAGTCATGCCAAAGTCCCCGTTGGAATCAATATCGTTCATGTTGCCGTTCGATTGATCATGAGAACGAAGCAAGTCTTCTCCTGGGTGCATCGTGCAGTAGTATCATCGTAAAACCCGTGCGCCAAATTCAACAGCTAAGGGAGAAGCCCAAGCCAAACTTCAACGTCAAGCAAACGAGCTCTGAATACCGTTTGAAGCAAAGCTGGGATTAGCATCGAGTTTCAAAATCCTCCTCAAATCATCTTCCATTTTCTTTGTATCAACAGGAGGAGCGGAAGAGTTCGCCGGCATTTCCTCAGACTTGAAGGGCTGGTGATGTGCTGGAACATAACAGGCTGGCTGCTGCGCGTGGGATTGAGAGGACTTTGATGACCCATAGGTCTCAAGCGGCGAAGAGGCTGCCCCACCAGAGACGCTTATCGCATTCAGGGGACTCGGTTGAAAGATTCCTTTATTCATAGTCGAACTCTGAAGTTGTTGGGCACTACTGGAATAATAGAAAGGAGATTGCAGCCCATTCCCAAAAGATGGTTGTTTCCGTTCAGGTGGCATGTCCCGAAGAAGGGTCGCCGGCGGACCCGAAGTAGTCCTCATGGGAGTAGCGTAATGAGGTACGTTAGGGCTGAGATTTGGTCGCGCAGTGTGACCGATGGCTTGATCATGGTTTAGAATAGACGCTGTTGAAGGCCTCTGAGGTCGTGGATTCAGCAACAGATCCTTGAGAGCTTCGGTCTTCGCTCTTCGTTCCTCCTCATCGAGCTCTGATGTCAGAGAAGACGGCGAGCTTGAAGATCGCAATGCATTCATGCGATCTTTGTAGGACGTGGCGAAAGAAGGCCCAATTTGAGAGTTCCGTAGGTCTGGTTTTTCCATCTCTAAAGGAAAAACACCCCCGGAAGCTCCGTTTCTACCGTTGGGTATCTGGTGATGTTGAACTTTAGAATCTGTTTGCGGAGACCGAGCACCAATATTGGCTTCGGGACTCCGCTGAAGCTGAGAGTTTCTGGCTTCAACGGCAGCTTTGAATAAGAAGTCAAGAGGCGTTGACTGCGGTTTTTCCGATTGGGGTTGAAAATGTGGCCGCGGCTTTGAGGGTGTACTGTCGAGGTCGGGACCAGCTTCGAAATGGTCCACGTCAATTTCTTGTACGGGGTCCGATTCTGGTACAGACTTCGAGAAAAAGCTGGGGATTGGAAGCGCAGAAGGAGCAGGTGACGCATGGAAGGTTGGGCCCGCATAATGAGGGCTGTCTTTGACTTGGGGAGTATTGTTGGCTGGATGCGAAAGTGTGTGTCGGTGTCCGTTGTTGTGCGCCGGTGAGGGTTTAGGTGCGTCGCGTGGCTTTCTGTTGGAGCGAGGATTCTTTCTCTTGGAAGGATTATGAAGATTAACCGACGTATCGGTAACTGCTTCTCCAGGACTCGAGTTCCTCGGCGGCGATGACGGAGGGGTAGTGAGCAAAGCCACCTTCTGGTTAGAAGGGGTTGTTGTTTTCTTCTGATTGCGCCGATTGTTCCGAGATCCCTTGGGCGTCGGAGGAGTAGGAGATGTACTAGACATTGCGACTAGATGGCTTGATAAATAGGCAGCCTTTAGAAGTTCAAGGAAGGACTGAAGGGAAAATGATCAATAACAGCGACGCCACGGATAAGAATAACAGCAATGACGGACAAAGCCAAGTCGCCCTGATACTGCCCAGCAGTCGATTTCAGATACTTCAACGCTAGAAAAGCACAGCAAGAGATGACAATATTGATTTCAGAACGTCAAGGGCAACGCGATGGCCAAAGCTGTCCGGTCAAGGAAAAGAGGGCAAGCTGAGCACAAAGCGAAGGAGGATCGTCTATCATTCGAGTTCAGCGAGTCGCAATGGAAGTGACAGGTCGAAACACTTGAGCAGGCGCTAGATCTAGATAGGTGAACGCAAGGAGAGAATGGAAATAGGGTAGAGACGCATGTTTGTAGCCGGAGACATTTGAAGCTGGAGTAGACTGGCAAGTGGACGAAACAAACCTTGGGAAGGGCGGGAAGAAGTCGGCTGGGGGAGTCAGGAAACTGCCTAGTGGGGATCTGCGATGACTAACAACAGTACCCAAGGCTCAAGCAAACAAAGTGTGGTCAGGTTACAGAGTAAGGTAGACTCTACGCCACTTCGGCCTCGTTTGGTTCTTGCAAACACAATCAAACAGGCAGCTTCCTCTATTTTGAGGCTTTCAAAACAGCTCGCTCCAACTCTTATCAAAAGAGGCGCGACTGTGCGAGACCGCGTCTTCTCTTTTTCATATTACAGCAAGAGGTATGTACCCAACATCCTTTGCCGCCCCTCTTATCAGTATCGCCAGAAAACTTACGTCAGTACCTAGGTAGTCTTCACCGCAACATCCGATACCCTACTATCATTTCCAACTACGTAATTCGAGGTTATTGGCCCATCCTTTGACCCTTTCACAAAACTGCAGTGAGCCTTGGCATCTCCTAGCAACATCTCTAGGTAGATAGGGTAAGGAAACAAAAGAGATACATCACGATGGCGGATGTGGAGATGAAGGAGGCAACCGCCGGGGCCTCAGCCAAAGGCAAAGGCGTGTCGAAGGGCTCAGAAGGGACCAGTGACGGCAAGAAGAAGTTCGAGGTCAAGAAGGTACGGCTGAATCAATGCTTGATTGTCATCTCTGGAAAAAAAAAGGTTGGCCTAATACACAATTAACGCAGTGGAATGCCGTCGCTTTGTGGGCGTGGGATATCGTCGTCGACAACTGTGCAATCTGCCGCAATCACATTATGGATCTATGTATGTCTTTCGCGCCTGTATTCTTGTCTGATGAATACTCATCTCCCTCGCACAGGTATTGAGTGCCAGGCGAATCAAGGTTCATCAACAACCGAGGAGTGCACAGTAGCCTGGGGAATTTGCAACGTAGGTTTCGCCTTCGCGATTCCTTTTCTCTTCATTTGAGGCTAACCAAGGTTTTACCTTCTCAGCATGCATTCCATTTCCACTGCATATCTCGCTGGCTCAAAACCAGACAAGTTTGTCCCTTGGATAACCGAGACTGGGAATTCCAGAAGTACGGCAGGTAGATTAAAGCTCTGGAGATTTACGCAAGTCTTAGTTTGTGATTGCTCCTTTTGATCTTGCATAACCTAGAATACGGACTTTATCGTTCGTTCTGAAACTTTCAACCGCTCCTGAATTGACATGAGAAGGACAGTTCGAAGGCGGGTAGCGAACCGGTCTGGATGGCGTTTACGGTTTTTTATCGAACGTTGCTTGGCCAGAGGCTTTAATGCGCACATTTGAACTCATCATGATTGCAAAGATAAGATATGGTTTCATGGAGTACTCGATTGGTCGAGCAAGAAGATTATTAGGAGATTATGCAACTTTGACACCGTCAACCATGATGCCTGGGCCGCCCGCGCTCCCTGTCGTGGGAACCAGCCATTTTTCAGGATGCTTGTTGTACATAGGCCAAGGAGGAATAACAGCCAATGCCGTCACTAATGTACCCGCCAAACCAGTCCAGAGCGTTAAATGTATATCTTCGTAGATGTATCCAATGAGGAAAGCAGCGACCTTTAGGAATGAGGAAGGCTTGTAAGCAAACGAACACATGTGAACATGGGGATGTGATGAGGAGAGTGCATATATGGATCTTGAATCCGTACTTACTCCTGAAATGATCAAAAGGGCTGTAGAAAGCAACTCGGCGATGCGCTGGCCGTGGAAATCCTAAGTCACCATCAAGTTGCCAGATTAGCTTCTAATCCAGTGGCTAAACGAGGCTAAATAAAGACGAGTGCGTCCGGGAGGCGACAAACAATCTGGCCTTCGAAAGCGTTCTGAACGGGCGCAAGAATATCATCCATAACGAAGATATTGCAAGTAAGAACTATTATCTGATTGTCCGATATTCAATATCGGTTTCGGGCTGGAGATGAAGCTCCAATGGTAGAGTTGTTGATCGCCCGCAAGGCGGAGCGGAGCAAGCCTGGGGTCGGCCTGACCGCCTTTGAAGAGATACAGCTACCACCCGAGAGATGTTAGATATACTCTGTAAAGTCGGAAACATGTGGGCGAGCGAAGGTCTGCTCAGTCATTTTTAAACCGCATCACTTGTATATACCAAGGCAGTGCAATCGGAAGCCAATCTCGAATGTAGTAAAAGTTTCTCATTTGTGATGAGACCTGACCTGGGCTCGGAAATTGGCCCATGATGCATGAGACGAGTCGAGCGACATTGCACAAGGCAGAAAGTTAGTCCAGCTCAGACACCAACAGTCTCGAAAATAATATACATGTCAGACCATGGAATATCCCAATGAGAAACACGCCACCAGTTGTCTAATAAATTCCTCTCTTGCTACTTTCATCGTAGATATATTGAGTATCGAAGCCTCAACGATGTACTGTGGCGCCGTCTTGGGCAGGCTCCAGTAATTTCCACTGGCAGGAGATGTTGTTGGAAGCAAAGTGGGACATAATGCGGTCTGCGATTTCTTCGAATCTGTCGGTGGCTAGGGCCAAAATGGTAGGCCCTGCACCGGATAGACAAATTCCAAGCAGGCCCGGCTGGGTAGACGGGTTCATGGACTGGAGAATCTCCGTCAAGCCCGGGATAAGCGTCTTCCGGTATGGCTGATGGACCTTGTCTTGCATGGCCAGATAAATCATATCTGGGTCTGGCGGGGAGCTGCCCAGTGCAGCGGGAAGCAATGCAGCACGTTGTAAATTGAAAACCTAGAGAAGATGATGCGCATTAGACGACGAGAAGCGCACCAAAAAAACGATTTGCCATACGGATGGCTGAGATGGGTGCAAACTTACGACGTCTGCTCTCGTGTACGTGGTAGGTAGGACGTTTCGTGCGTTGGCAGTGGGCACCACAAAGTCTGGGATAATTGCGATGGCCTTGATCTCCTTGGCCCATTGAAACTTTCGATAATGGCCGATGCCCAGAGGGGGCTCGGGGGGCCTCTTGCCAGTATCAATGCCACCAGCAGGTGCAGGGAGAACTTCACTGAGCGGGATTTCCTTGCGAGCCACATCCTCAGGCTTCAGCTCATTCAAATAGGTACCGACGAAGCCCCCAAAGAGTGAGGCAGCGACATTGTCCGGATGCCTCTCTAGAGAAGAAAGATAACCATCAGTAACAAGGTCAAATATGACATTTTAATGTGCAACTCGAGCCATATTCAACGCACGTGAGCCACAAGGCCAGGTTTACGTACCAATCATCAAGCAATAATCCAGTAGCCTGTCCTTGCTCAACCCGAGACGACCTACTTCATTTCCCAACATCACTCCAGCCACCACCGCTGTGCCTGACGAACCGAGTCCTCGACCCAGAGGAATGGGATTTACAATATGGACTCGAGTCTCAACGGGGAATGCCCTTTGGTCATGGCATCTAAGTACGTACAGAGCTACACGGGTGATCAGGTTAACCTCCGGGTCCAGGCTGATCTTCTCAGTACTCTTGCTCTGATCTTCATACGTAATCACACAATTCAAAGGATGCTCGGACGATGATTTGGAGGAATCAATGGTGACTCGGAGTTCGAGGTGAAGCGACAATGCTAGGCCGATGACATCGAACCCAGGGCCGATATTGGCCGATGAACAGGGCGTTCTGATAATAAAGGAGGAGACAGACATCGCAGTATCAGGGACGTCAAAATGGCCAAAATAACAGTCTTATGGGAAATGCATAAAAGAAAGACAGGAGTGTTAAAAATAAACGGATTAATAGAATATGGCTGGTATCTCTGTAGTAGATAGTAATAACAGTAGTTTAACCTACGGAGTACAGCAGTGACTCTTTAGTTCTTGGCACACACCACAGGAAAAAAAAAAACCAGCCGACCTCGGGGCAGGAGGGGAGGCAATATCTACTACTTAGTGTGGCCTACGGTATGGAGTACTTACACTAATGAATCATTATTATTATTATCATCATTGGGCTGCAAAACAAAGCCTAATAATAACAGAAAGCACCTCATAAGCATATAGCATATAAATTTCTTTAGGTATGAGAGTGCACAGTGATAATGATAGTAATTACGGAGTTAGAATAAGAAATCAGCCTTGCGATGTTAGTATGTAGGCACAATGCTGCATGTCATTTTACCATGTAAAAAATCTCCATAGTCCATACGTTACCTATCTACCTACCTTAGTCTAGGTAGATATTACCTACATGGATATCAGAAACACACTGATCCTGATTTCCAATTCCGTTATCGATGATTTGTCGCTCCTGCCAAGGAGATACCTTTCAGAGATCAGCCCTATGATGGGATTATTGTGGTATTCTGCAGACATACAGAGTACTCCGTAGTCCATACAAAACAGCCCTTAACATATGTATACCTAGTTAACTAGTAAAGCAACAATGATGACACAGACAGTAAAACCTAGCTAGAATAATAACATTGGTCGTTGCTCGCCATTATATCAATTTATTATACAATTGAAAGCGTCAAAGATATCCTAAGTTTTTCTACCTTCCCATTTGTACTGACTTACCTGTGATTCTAGACTTGCCCCGACTAACTTGATTTTGGCATTTGCCTTTTTGCAGAGGACCTAGGGAGTAGTCTAGTACGACTGTACCAGAAGAATTTCCTTTGTGCTAGAATTTTCGCTTTGGGACGGGAGTATGTCACTAAAAGGTAGGCACTTGACAGGTAGACTAGTCTTCATTTCATCATGTACATGGTTGTAGGTAACCGTGCTTATTCTCAGTAGTCTTCTTTTATCACTGCCATTTATCTCTACCTAGTCTTTCTAATATTAATGGCTGCAGACAATTGGAAATTCTCGCAAAAAATCAAATGATGCTCAATGTTGAGTAGCACCTATCTTGATAAGGTATCTGTATTCTTTAGGCAGCTGCCTTACTCCGTACATCCAGTGGATACCTTAGGTAAGGTATAGATGGGTACGATACATCATACACCGTACGGAGTAATGCTCCTGTTATGGCTCTGTACGCTTAGCTTTTTTGCCCCTCTCTTTTTTTTTTTTTTTTTTCCCTCATATGATTTTTCCTTCATTCCCTTATTGTAGCAGTGACATTAGCACACTTAGTGTGGTTACCTTCTCTTATAAACCATCGTCCTGTCTCTCTAACTCAAGGACTACTCATTTCAACCCACCTGGGTGTACTCCCTTTCCAACTATTTGTCTTTACAGTATCCTATATCATTGCATTCGATTGGATTGTTTCCAACCCTGTCTCTGTGTGCAGATTGGTGGTTCAGCCGTTCAGCATCTCGTGTTGGTGTGGACAGGACTTCTCAGTTTCTGTTCCCTTGGAAAAAGCCCTCCGCATCCACCCCCTCTACTCATCAGCCCATCGCTGGGTTTGAACACTCTTGCATTATTGTCTCTTTTTTGATTTTACATCTATTGCTTTACTTGATTGATAGTTTTTGTTCTTAGTCGGCTTTCTGTTGACTCTGTTGGGCTATATTTTCTCTCTTGTCCCAGCGAAAATTCTTGCATTAACGTCATCGACACAAAGGATCTGCGGCGTATCTCGACAGGCCTCTTTCAAGAGCCTACTTGTCGACACAACACCCCTATCATCGCAATACTGGAGCGACAAGGCTCCTGCCCTCATTACACAGTCAAGTTGGCGGGGATTCGCTGCAACCGGACCTCTTTCCTCCACCCTCTTTTGGGCCCCAAGTTCAGGGTCTTCTGCGGGGGCGACACCAGACCCCCATAACTAGGCTTACATAGCAAGCTTTCTGTTTTGGCACAAACAGGTACATCGGTAATGTCAGGCCCTCTCGAGGGGTCTGGCTAATGGATGGAGGAGCACTACTTTCCGGGATCACTTCACAGTCTGTCGTCCTTCCTCGCTTGAACGTCAGGAACGAATCAATCACCCTCACGAAGCCTCACACCTGCGATTTTCCTAAACGTCATCGGTCGATCAACTCCTGATAGCTGCGCTTGCGACGAAATCAAAGTCCAGCAACGATGTCTGAGTCACCGAAGTCCGAGAAGTACATGTGCCTCACTCGGTTCAGCACGCCAGTTCCCGAATTAGATGATCATCGTTTTCAACTCGATTCCCCACCTCGCATCGAAGCTACCGCTGATATTTCTCTGAGTCGGCAAAACACTGCTCAGCAGGCCTACCCTCCAGAGACGCCTCAGCGCCCCGATTTGCTCTCAATTCAAGATGCGCTTAGGGAGGCGGGGTCTTTCTCCCGGGATTTCGAACAAGCTATACTGGATGATGATCGATCAGGCAAAGATGTCAATGCCCTGGGCCGTCGTTTCTCCGTCGATCCAACCGGGAATGTCCGCCATGGCCGGACGTGGAGTCGAACCCACCAGGAACTTGCGAATATGTCACGAGAATCATCCCCCTCAGCCAGATCATCGTCGCCTCCGAATTCAGTTGAAGCCTTTGCAGACCCTCGCCGCCGCGAGCGTGCGAATACTTTGGAAAGCCATGCGGCTCCAGATCTCGAGGCCATTCTGCAGCGCACAGTGTCCGGCGGTACTCATCCCCGCCGTCCGACATTTAGTAACGCAAGTGCGATCAGACCGCAACCAGGCGATATTCAGCTAGAACCAAATGACGAGACTTGCGTGCCGACCTATGACCAGCCTGGCAGGATTCCGGTGATCGACTACGAGGAATTGGAGGAATTTGTGGCTCTGAGCCGGCAAATGAAGCCCTCGACTACTCGGCGTAAGCACAGCCTGAGCTCTCAAAGTCGGGGACCTCGCGTTTTCTATGATCTTCGCCCAGGGGCCCGGAAGTCCGATGTTGAAGGCGAGAAGCGTTCTTCGAGTGCTGATCGCTCTTCTTCGGACCTTATGGGCGCGGATTTGAAGACAGCCGAGAAGGTCTATGCGAACGTCGTGGATGAAAAGGACATAGTCGAAAAGCTTCAGAATGAGAACGAGCCGACCCGCTTCGGCTTCTTCTCATCCGAGTCCCAGAGTACTGTGCATGCGGCAGAGCTAGGGGACCTTGTGCTTCCTGGTGATACTTTCAGGGATCTCTTCCAACTTGGCCCGGAGGGAGGTGTGTGGTGGTTGGACGTGCTCAATCCAACGGAGGAGGAAGTTGCCGCACTCTCGCGAGCTTTTTCCATCCATCCGTTGACTACGGAAGATATCTTGACTCAAGAAGCCCGTGAAAAGGTTGAGCTTTTCAAGCAATATTACTTTGTCTGCTTCCGGACATTCTATCAGCTCGATAAGACAGACGAACGCTTCATGGAGCCCGTCAACTTCTACATGGTTGTTTTCCGCGATGGTGTCCTCTCATTCTCATTCACCGAGAATCCACACGCGGCAAATGTCAGGAAGAGAATCGGGAAGCTCCGTGATTATGTGTCCCTCAGTAGTGATTGGATCTGTTATGCTATGATGTAAGTCTGAAGGGCAAGAATTACAAATGAGAAGGTCTGTTCTAACGTCGGCACAGTGACGATATTGTTGACAGTTTTGGCCCTGTCATCCGAGAGATTGAGATCGAATCTGAGGCAATTGAGGACCTCGTTTTCATCGCGCGCGTCGACGATTTTGAATCCTTCCTACCACGGATCGGTGGCCTTCGCAAGAAGGTCATGAGCTTGATGCGCCTTCTAGGTGGCAAAGCAGATGTCATTCGCGGTTTCTCCAAGCGTTGCAATGAGCAGTACTCTGTCACCCCGCGTGGAGACATTGGCCTGTACTTGGGTGACATTCAAGATCACGTGGTGACCATGATGTCAAATTTGGCCCACTTCGAGAAAATGCTCAGCCGCTCACATACCAACTATCTTGCGCAGCTCAACGTCACTAACCTGGTGCTGGGCAATCATGTCAATAAAGTCCTGAGCAAGGTGACGCTGATCGCGACCATGTTGGTCCCGATGAATCTGATCTGTGGTCTGTTCGGAATGAATGTCCGAGTTCCTGGTGAAGGGGAGGAAGGCCTGGGATGGTTCTTTGGCATTGTAGGGGTCATTGCAGCTGTTATTGTCCTCAGTGGTATAGCTGCTCGGTATTACAAGCTTGTTTAGAGCAGCCTGTACAGTTTTCAGTTGCCGTTCGTGTGTGTCATATAAATAGCAAAGTATATACGGTTTTGGCTTATAATGCATTGCACTACCTGTCTATCCTTCAGCTGGTCGTCATTGATGTCTACTCCCGCTATTACAACTACCATCCGGCTGCGCATGTTGGTCTTTGCATGACAGGAGATGATATGGAGTCTCTGTGTTTAAGAAAGTAGTATGAAGTAGTATATGTGTGGCTGTGCCGTTGCTGTGGCGCAGATCCCTCTTAAGGTTCTGAACTATCGACATGGAGATGGGTGCCGCGTGTCTAGATCATAGGATCGAGCTGGTTCTCTTGCTTCGACACTCTCGCGACGAACTTTTCGCGAATGTTTTCACAACATTGCTTTTCACAGGTCTCCAGCATGAGAGAAAGCCGTTGCCTTATCTCTGGTCGATTCTGTAATATTCGAGTCTGATGTCGATATCTTTCTTCGGAGTTCAATCCATTGATCCAACTATCCATGCGGACTGATTTTTCATCTATGCATTACCTTTCAGCTGCATATTTCGGCGCCTTAATACTATACACCCCTACCTCTCTCATCAAGACGTGCCTTGCTCTTGATCCGGCCTCGGATTCCGCCCTCGTGATCTCCAACAACACCAATGTAATTCTACACGACACCGCACAACAATTCACATTCCCGCTTGGATCATACAGTGGACTTGAGGTTCAGGATACCGTGAGCGAAAATGGAGAGACTCGAGGACTCGACCTTGTCCCCAGGGTTCCATCTGGCGTATCATCTCTAGGCAACAATCAGTACCAGATCGGCGATATCAAGCTCGGAGAGACTCAATGGTGGTATTTTCCCAAGGAGTCCGTGAACGGCAAGAAATCTAACGCCACATCCGGGCTCCCTGAGAGTATTTCTGATGACGGATCGAGCGAGCAAACTGGCAGTTCCGACGAACTTCGGAAGCGAGACGGAGACATCGTCAAGCGCTCGACCTCCGTATATCTTTCTCTGACGATGTGCTCAAAGCCCGAGATCAACAATACCAATGGCACTATTCCTGATTCTGTCCCGTCATTGCCGGAATTGAATTTATACGTTTCTACCTCGGAGTCACTCCAAAAACCGGGCCCGGGACAAGATAGCTCAAAGCAGAAAGTGTTCACGGCTGATGAGGGCTATTTGGGGGCTACTGTGCAGGCAGACGGGGACGTTTTCATAGGGATTGCAGTGCAGAATTCAACGGCGTACTCTGGGAGCTACAGGTACGAGATTGCTGCCTCAATCGACGCTTACTTCCACAGCGTTGTGGACGAGCCATTTTTGCACTTTGTTGACTCGGACATCCACGCTGCACTCTTGACAACAGACAATTTGACCCTTTCAGAAGAGGGGAGCGAGAATTATCAGCAGTGGATGAATCTCACGCCGCCGTTCACAATGTTTGCTCATAATGTGAATGATACGGCAATCTCAGGTCTTCAACGGTCATACTGTGCTCTCGACCAATTAGCCCAGATTGGGAAAGGCGATCACGAGGTTGAAGGGGGTATGACGAACCGCGGTCTGGGCAAGAAACCTAAGGAGCAGTTCTACATCACTGGTCTCAACCGAACTTCCAATTACTCTGGAATTCTCGCAATGCATGGAAACTCGACCAATTGGGGGAACGGGATCGTTGGCGGAGGAGGGAGGGTCTGGAAACCTATGTACTTTGCAACCAAGTCAGGTGAGCAAACCAGTCGCCCATGTCTTTCTCTTGTATCGAACGAAGGTACTGACCTGGACCAGATGACAACTGTGCCGTGCTTTTCAATCTGACATTCTGCTCCGAAGTTGCGTACGCAGTCCCATCAAACCCTGATCTTGGGATCGCACAACTTGGTTCGAAATACGACAAATATGCCGAGTCTCTGTACAAGAACTTCTCCTATTCTCTGGATCAGATCCAATGCAACACAACCAACGAAACCAGCTTCTCTTTGGCCGTGGGTTGCAACGATTGTGCGGATGCTTACAAGCAATGGCTTTGTGCGGTGACCATCCCCCGTTGCGCTGACTTCTCGAGCAACGGTTCGTTTCTCCGGGTCCGAAACGCGGGTCAACCATTCATCAACGGCAGCTCTCTCAGTCCCAGCGACCCCAGGCGCAGGGATCCCGCGCAGAACAAGTCGCGCAATTCCATGATAGACGATCAAATCCGCCCGGGCCCTTACAAGGAGATCTTGCCGTGCCAGGACATCTGCTACAGCTTGGTAAAGCGCTGTCCCGCCGCCCTTGGGTTCAGTTGTCCCCAGGGTAAGTGGCTCAATTCTGCCTACGGCCAGCGCGTTTCCAGCAGCGAGATCACCTGCAGCTATCCGGGGGCGGCGTATGACTTGAACGCTGGACGGGCCATCCGCGAGCCTCTGGGTTGGCTTCTGCTTGCAACGGTGAGCTTCTGGTTATCTTTCTGGGCTCTCAGCGTGGACGCTTAGATGCATTACTTTTTCTCAGGGTTCTTCCCATCGGAGTGAATTCACGGTGCAGAAAAATCATGTGTCTGATCCTGGTTTCGATGATACCCTCCCTGGCATAAGATCTATTGTTTGCTATCTGTTGTTGAAAGTTTACCATTGCATAGACTAGTTGAATTTCATTTTCTACATAATTTTCATGGTTCTGTAGTTACCAAGAGGATTGGTATAGATTGCAATGGGACGTGGCCTCGTCCGCATGACCACCTTCGGGGATTGTGATCTTGCTATATCATGATTAAGAGAAGGGCATGGGAGCAACTGCCCTGTGAATTGAGAACAACTGAAAACCCGCCTCGCAATGCAACAGACCAGCAACGCCAAATATTTCAAATCATCCGGAGAAAATCAAACATAATGTAATGGCTCAAGCGAAGAGATAAGACAGAGCTTGCCGGATCGTAGGATAAGGTCAACAATCATTTAGCTCTTCTGGGAGTAGGGGTCCACATATTTCTCAGACTCGACGAGGAACTTGCTGCCGGTCGAGGCGTGCTGCCAACCCGTTGCAGTAGTTTCTGCGCTGCGGGGGTCAAAACCTTGCCCTGTCCGCTGGAATCCGCAGCTGCAGGGGTACGTAGCCCAAAATCCAACCGAGGACTGCTGGCGAAGCGTGGCGTTACGGGCGTCCTAACCTCGCGCGCGGCCTTCTCGGCGCGTTTCGTTCTTGCTACCCGGTCGACCATGCGGTGATGCAGATCTTCGCGCTTGCGGTTCTCCCGGATCGAGAACGGGTTGGGGGTAGAGTCGCTCGCCCCGAGCAAGCGAAGATCGTCACCTGACAAGGAGGTCAACTCCGAGGTTTCAGCGGCAGTATGGTTGTAGTCCGGTTCGGGCTCGTCCTCGTCGACAAAAGCATATCCGTTAACCCGTGGCGTCTCGCCCCCCGCGTATCCCGCTTCGGATTCCGTGAATCGGGGCCGGCCAGCAATGGCATCTTTGATGGCGGATATCGATGGCGAGGGAGGGACGTCGTTGCCCTCCGCAGCAGCAGAACCGTGCTGGACACTCGGCTCCGGTAGCCTGGTATTCTCGTGCACCACTCGCTTAGGCCCGGCGCGCGAGACCGCTTCAGCTTTCTGTGAAATGGTCTCGTGTGTATCCTCGATGGAAGACGGCATGAACATGAGCGAGTTCTCCGGTCGGGACTTCCACGTATCAGGTTTTGCGGGCCGGGCGTCCAAATCCGTCTTGATCGCTAGCTGTCGCTCAGTAATGCCTCCCTGTGCTGCGATGCGTTTCGCTTCCCGTTGTCGGTGGGCAATCTGCCGAGCAGTAGGGATCTTGTTTCCGCTCCAGAGCCAGGCATACTTCTCCTGGCGTTTGGCATTCTGTTTGTCCAGAAGTTTATTGAACGACTCGTTGTCTTCGCTGGTGTACTTGGCCTGGAACGCCATGAGCCCCAGGTTGGTGACATCTGGAATATCTTTCGGAGTGGTCTGGGCTATCGCGGTCGTCGTCGTCGTCGTTGAGATCACCGACCTCGGCGTATCACCTTGCCAGCCGGCCGGGGTGTGATCCGGTCGTTCTGTACCGTGGAGCCGCGGAGTCATTCCACTTCTGCTGCGAGCTCTGCCGGGAGTCTTCAGCAAATCCGTGAGCCTCTTTTTTGAACTCAAAATCCACTCTCTGTCCTTCGATTCCAGAGCGTCAAGATACTCCTGCTTCACTTGCTCCTCCAGCAGTCCAGGAAAGTAGTCACGAGCAATGATCTCCGATAAGGCATTCGTGTAGACATCTTCGTCCAAAACCGTAGCTGGCCGTTTGATCCGCTTGGGTGGAGGAGGAGGGGGCATGAGACTCTGTTCGCTTTGACGTTTGGTCAACGCCTGCGATGGAGTGGAGGTCATGTTGAACGACTTCGAAGGGTGGGCTGCGAAGACGACAGTCAGGAAAAAGAGCCTGTTCAGATGAGTGGTTGTCCTGATGAGAGCCGCATGCTGATAATCAGTGACCACATGATCTCCTTGTCCTTCCTTCCTTCCTTCCTTTCTTCCTGGACTTTCTTTCTGTCTTTCGTTCGATGAAAAGTGAAGGTTTGAGCGGGTCTATGGAGTAAAAGGTTGATAAGACGGCGGAAGTGGCGTCTGGCGGGCACGACGTCACGTTATCTGGAACGATACCTTACTTTACACTTGAGAAGCTTCAAAGCTTGGTAGGATTGCAACTTTTGATACAAATCTAGTTGTATTCGATTTCTTCAACAGAGAGAAACTTTTCTGTACAGAACAATCAGATGAATCCGCCCAGCATTGCAGAGAATGCCTAGAAATCATTCCTCTTTTGTTTCTCGCCAAAATCAAAACATGAAACCGGCCCGATCCATGCCTTTCTATGTGTGTACAGAGCTGTGTTCAAGATTTTCAACGAGAGATGTGAACAGGACAAAAAAGATTCCAACCAGAAGATCACAACACGAAGAAAAAGAAAATCAAAGGCAGGAAAGAGCGTGGTCTGCCTTGCAAAGTATCCGATCCCATCCCATCCACTGCATTTTCCCAACCGTCCATGCCAGAGAAAACACCCAGCAGACATCTCTTCGTTTTCCCCTCCAAAACAGTCGCTGAGAAATGCAAATCGAATCTAAATCACTGACGCAGAGAACACCGAGAGTGCAGACTTGAACGAAGGTATGCAATATAGTCAACAAAATTTAAGATAAGATGAAAGGCTGAAAACATAGCAGGATGCTAACAACAAGGAAATGAGAATCGTCAAGTCGTGGAAGAAGTCTATGGAGCGATTGTTCGGTTTGAGAGGAGCAAAAAAGGAAATCACAAAAAGATTGAACGTATGAAAAAAGAGAGGGGAAGAGACAGTACGCTTCTTCCAAGATCGGTCCATGCTTCTGGAGCAAACCTCCTAGGCGGGGGTAGCGAATTGCCTGCAACAGCTTCAATTCGCTGCAGGAGTAGGGAAAAGAGAGTATGATGTCCTGCCTTTCTTTCGATTCGGGCTCTTCACCGGAATTGGAGGAAGCGGTGCTGAAGCATTACTCTTAATAGTCCTAACGGTCCGTGGGGCTTCTACCTCAGATGTTGATTTGGCTCTATCGTGAACTGAACCAGTTGTCCGCAACGGGTCCGCAGAGTCGGGGCTGGAGTTTTTCTCAGCTCGCGACATGATCTGTGTCTCAATCTCTCGTGCCAGACTCTTCGTTTGCCGGTGCTGGGAAGAAACTTCCGTACGTCCTGCCAACGATGGTGCTGTATAACCCGACTGCTCCGTAGAGGGCAAGTGCTCCATGGATGGCAATTCCCGGCTGCTCGCCAGACTATGCACCAGTTCTGGGACGCTGGCCGTGGAGACAGAGGAACGATGTTTGCGCACAATCGATGCGGCGCGGGAAAGTATCAGGCTTTCCTGCGAGTTGCACTTGCTGATGGGAGAAAAGCTGCTCCGGGGAGATACCGGATGGTCCATAGCGTGAATTAGTCCCTGTGAGCAAAAAGAGAAATGCCGGTCTGATTCCGCATCAGCTGCCAAGTACTCCTCGTATAGGATGTCCTGCGTCATCTGTTTTCCGAGTGCAGAGGGGAAGATTGAGGAACTGACGGCCTGGAAATAATCTCCGCCGGTAGAGACGATTTCGTTCTCATACTCTGCGCTGGACGGGGTCACAGCTGCTTGGGAGCTGGGTAACGAACGGGCTGGGCTGGGATCCAACTCCGGAGTCGGGAAACGCGACGTGCTGAGGTGAATAGGCTGGAGAAGCCTGGCATCCTTGCCTTCGTTTGCCGCCCCGCCACAAGCTGCTCTGGGGCCATCATCGTTATCTGCCGGCCGAGCTTCATCGAGAGAATTACGTGACCAGTCAAAGTTCGACGTGGACTCCGCCGCATGCTCGTAGCAATAATCGATATCAGCGTCCCAAGACTCATAGATGGTTTCATAGGCGGGTTTGCGGCGAGCGGACGACCGCCGGCGAATTGGCCCTCCGACCACTTGGTCGCCCGCATCCTGGAACAGACGATACTGTGGAAGAGTAGGGGAGCCGAGTGCCTCGGAAAACTTCTTGGAGAGCTCCTCAGCAACGCAGATGGACAGCTGAGACTTGCGACGATGAACAGACGGGATTGGCACCTGGGCTGGCCGGTCTATCTGAGACGAGGATGGAGGCATTGCTGTGTCAGCATTCGCCTCGGGGCTATCATGCCAGTGAGTGATGCCCTGTTCCTCTGGTACTTCTTCCAAGACAGAGTTGAGGCTAGGAAGGGAGACAGAGGAGGTCCTAGCGTCTATCCTTTCGGTGTTCGTATCAGTGGTGACAGCATGCTCTGCATGAAACGAATATATCCCTTCAACTTTAAACTGGGACAGGGAAGAGCACTGTTTCACGTCGTCTGTATTGCCATACACGTGTTCAGGGTATGTGGGCTGGGAGGACAAGCCCAGAATTTCGTCAATGGCGCGTGGTTCGGGCTCAGACAAGTCGGGCGAAGCTGTCAGTTGAGGGGAAATGGCTCTCGGTGGAGGAGTGGCGGAGCCGGCTCTGGGATATCTCGGCACTGGACGAGAAAAGTTCTCAAAGACGCGCGATTCTCTTCTGGCCCTATGATCCTGCTGTTTCGGACTGATCGAAGATGTTGCACTTGGAGAACCCGGTGGGCTTGTCGGAGCTGGAGAAGTTTGGTGCTCTGCAGTAGCTGCTCCGCCATTTGTGAGATCTTCCGATGAGAAGCCTTGAAAATGGAGATCGTCTGCCCGAATGCCCTTGAGTCCCGTGATCGGTCTCTGCGAGGCACGGATTGCGGAAAATTCGGTGACAATGTCATTTTCTCTGGCTTTATCCAGCGCCTGAAACTGGGACGGACTCGTATGAGTCAGATGGTGGAAATCAAAGGGATTGGAAATCAGGCTCTTCAAATGTTCATCTGCAGACCAATGTTACCGAAGGAGTCAATTGAAAGTCTCTTTCTCACTGGCGAATGTTACCCAGGGCAGGGGCGTTGAGACTTACGGGCATCACTTTGTCGCGTCTTGTGGTGGCGACTGAAGATCTCTGAGACCTCGAAACGGGACTTCTCACGCTCTACTTCATCCTCCTCGTCAAGAGTGGCGGCGATATTGAACTTGCTTCCCTGACGGCGCAGAATACGGCTCCCCCGTGAAAAGAGCGATTTGGTCATACTCTCATGCCTCTCGGGCCTGTCCGGCCGGATACCTGCCGACGAGCCGGCCCGGTCTTCATGGGAGTAGGGCAATGAAGCAGCGTCAGCAGAGGTCATAGAAGAAGCGGGGGAGCGGCGGGAGGAGGTGCTGGAGGTGGTGGTATTGCTCCTGGATCGACCACTGAAGACCGAGAGGCGTTTGGGGCTGTGAGCATGAGCGGTTGATCTCGAACGGATGTGGGCCGTATACTCCGGAGGGTCATTGGAAGCTCTGGTGGATGGACGGTCCGAGAGGTCCGCCTCTTCTTGTCTTGCAAGCATGGTGGGACAGTGAGACAGATGGATCCCGAGAAGAAGACGATCTTTTGTGCGGGTGGACTGCAATGAGACGGTGTTTTGCGATCAATTGAAGGTGAATGCGAAGCCAGGCAGTTCATTAAACAAGCACTCAGGCGGGAAGATGCCGTTCCGCCGATGACCTTGGAAAGGGATTAATTCCCCAGATAAAGACGAGGATGGGCTGTGAGCGAGGGTCAAGATTGACCAGAGCATATAAAACAGATCTGTTAGGAGGCCAGGGATTGCAAGCGAGCCATTGACTCGTGCGAGACTGGCAGGGAGGGGGGAACAGTGATCGTTTCTCTTGTGTTTTAGAAATGTATCGGGTTCAGGAGACAAGTGAGCGGCATGGAACTCTAACACGAAGTATAAAGGGGTCTCTTGCAACAGAAATTGGACCAGAGACCAGCAAGCAGAGCAAGAAGCATTAAGTGAATGAATGACAGAATGAGAAAGATTGAGGCCTAATGAGCGGTGCACTGATCGATCGTCAAGAGGAGCAGTGTATCAAGGTGATGTTGTGTCGGAGGACAAGGATGACTTTCAGCCCACATAAAAAAAGAAGACCTAAAGGAATTGGAATAGTAATAATGATTGAGGGTGGAGCAAGTGATGGAGAAAGATGGACCGAAAAATCTCAGATTCGAGGGTCCAGAACGGCGGGCGACGAATAGTAGCAGTGGATGATGATGATAATAATAGGAGGAGGAGGAGGAGTGTCTAGCAGTAAGATCATACAACAAGACTAATTATCATCTAGACACTCCGTAGATACCCCATAACAATAATATAAAATCAACACGAACGAACAGGAGTAGCAGAGATGATGATGATGATGATCATATAAGAAACGAACGACGCGAAGACCACTACCTACTATGACCAGGTAGGCTAGTACGGAGTAGTATATACCACCACTAAGTACCTAGACTGATACCTAGTATCCTAGCCGAAGCAGCGTAAAGTGTAAACAATGTAAAATCGAGTCCGTTGTATCTAGAAGAAAATGAAAAATAATAATAAAAAATGAAAGGGTTAAATTAAACGATCGAGTCCATTTGATGATACACACACCGGAGTCTGGGGGAGATTCATGGAGGACCAGAACACTAACTAATAAGAGGGAGTTTTGACTGTGATTTATATATGTATGTACCTTAAATCATCTATCTACCTATTATTATCACGATCATTGAGTAGATAGCATAAGAGGAGGCTAGAGACCTCGAATTAGGTAGGTACATACTTACCTTAGCAGTTACCACCCCGTTGTACCTAGCTTCCCTGCTCCTTACGGAGGAGGCTGGCTTAACTGGACTCCTATTTTGCTTTTGCTTTTGATACGGAGTATGTCTGGATAAATGATGATAAGCCGACAGCCCACGTTCTCCCCGTTGAAAAGCTACAGTAGAGAGGAAAAGGGATCAGAAAAAGGAACTGCAAAGGGCGAAAAAGCAAAAACATCAGCCAGTGGGAATCTTGAATTTCCAGAAGGCAGAGCGAAAATGGGAAAGAAGGGCACGAGGGGGAGTCTCCACTGGGAGATAAAAAAGCAAAAAGCAAAAACAAAAAAGAAAGAAAAAGATTCCCCTGGAGCTGGTTCCGATTTAGACTGTTACAGTTCAATTACAGCCTCATGCCTCAATATATTACATAGTAGTTATCCATGGGACCTACATATCTATCTAGAGTACGGGTACATACAGCAGCAATACAGCCATGCATGGATCGATGCATAGAGCTATCTCCAACTACTAAGTATCCATGTACCTACTATAGTTATTCTAGATAGGCACATAATATTAGCTCAACTGATCTCAAGGAAAAACATCAGTACTCCTTGTCAACACATTGTGGCAGTCTCGATGCAAGGACGACTCAAGACAGCGAGTGTCCACCAAGTCAGTCTGTCTAGAAACTACGGTGGGATGAGTGAAGATCCCACTTATTCTCTGTTCAGATCAGCAGCAGTCTGATAGAGGCATTGGCTCCGTCAAGGCCCCGACAATTCTGGAAATGAAAGCATCATCTCCATCCAGTCCAGGAACCGAACAGCTGCGCGGGAGAATCCTTCGGGATCATGGCCAATGATGATGCACAATATCAGCATCGAACAAGGGCACCTACAGCCTACAGGCGCATCCGGATTTTTCGCACAGTCGGCAGCTGCAAAGCCTGTAGATAATGATCTCCCGTCCCTTGTCAGCTTCGTAGGTAGAATCCTTCTTATGCACAGACATTCTCAAGCTCTGCAACTTTTCGTGGTTGGGCCGGCTTGTCCCGTGTGTGCTGATCGCATCAAGATTTGGATATTGAAGGCCTTCTCAAAGCAGCTGGTGAGTCTGACAACCTCTCCTTGGATTTGCAAAATGCAGATACTTCGCAAAAGAGACAAGATTGTGAAAGGAGAAACATCTCAGGAGGCAGACGAACCATGGTACAAAAGAAGAGGCCGGCGAGCCAATCTGCAGAGCGGGATATTGCATCAAGGGGCCGAAGGCTGGCCTGTCTACTATTCCATACACATCAAGGAGGCTGAGAAATGTAAGTGAAGTCTTGGAGCAGTCTGCAGGGATATACCTACTGTGTGCATAGTATCTAAAACAATTGAGTCCAGCAGGAGATGCTGCAAATTAAAGTGCAATTGCAGAGTACAGTGTGCCCGATAGAACCTATGTCCACACTACAGAATACGCACGTTGTATCTTCCTCAGAGGCATCAGCGCGACCGGTGGAGCTTTAGCCTTTTTTTTTTTTTTTTTTTTTTTTTTTTAAAAAGAAGAAAGAGGCCACCTCCTAGAGAAAACAGAAAATGGAAAAGGTAGACGAGTGACGACCCGATACCTGGGAGATCGACAAGGCTCAAAGAGTGAATCAAGAGGGAAGATGATGAATGAAAGGAGCAAGCAATACTGCGTACCTCCTTTGTGATACTCTTTAAGTCTGGGGTAAATATGAACCAGCAAGCAACAATGCTCATTGTTAGGCCAGAGGAAGCATTGTTTTGGATTTCCCCATGATCCATAGGTAGATGAGCTCCAAACAAGGAGCGAAGCACATGTAACAATTGACCAACAGATGACACCCGACTTAATCTAGGGGCGCCAGCACTACTCGTACCGAGGTGCCTGAGGCCACACATGCATAATAATACGAGGACAATACCTGTACCTGAGGTTTGGAGGGGAAATTTACCAGGTACCCTACCCACGCACAGGCATTGTGCTTGTCACTTGTAGTTGTCAGACACCTTTGAATTATGGATCAATTGCTCGGTATTGAGCGTTCAGTTGAAAATGGCAGTGCTGCGCCTCCATGGGACATCAAGACTCTCATGATCCAAGGACAAACCGATTCGCAACGTTCGTTCCACTCCGGTCGATCGGAGATGGGACGCGGTCTTGACTACTGTTAGACTCAATTAGGCTGAGACTGGTTCGATTCGAGAGAGTTGTACCTCAACGTATGAGGACAACTGTGGCTGTCCAATTGCGATTGACTTTTATCGTTGGTGAGTTAATTTTTGAGAGGAATTCAGAGCATTAGGTTGTTGCTGTTGTTATTACATGACTTCACAGAGTTTGGACAAGACTTGGGAGAACTTAGAAGTGACAGACGGGTCAGGCACAAAAAAAACGAAGTGGGAATTCCAGGCGTTCCAGCCGTTTACAGTTCAGACAAGAGAGGCTAAACTCTTAAGGCGCTTTAGTCTCGCACTACTCATGCAGCTATTTTAGTATTTGCGGATTGGGTGCAGGTGTAAGCCTTAAAGTGTTGGTTTCGGACGTAGAAATACCTAGGTAAGGTGGATAGCAGGTATGGAAGATAGGCCAGACATCGGAGAATTGATAGTATGTATGTACTTGGTACTCGAAAAATGTTCTGTAGTCGCAGCAAAGCCATCATGCGATAGAGACAGGGGTAGAAGGAAATGTCGTGGATGTGTTAATATGGTACCGAGGACTTTGGCGCGTTCCTGCATTTGTTCCAAATGAGTGGTACAGAGTGCAGAGAACATTACCTTAGAAACGATTGTCACTGTTCCTAAAGCCGGATCATATCAACTGTCCATGGATGTGATTCGTCTGGAAGACCCCGACTCCCCCGAGTCCTGAGTGAACTGAAGCAGAAGATGGTTCACTCTCACTAGTTGATGGAGCAAATGAATGATAGAGCGAATTGTGGCACGTACCACAAAGTCATGATCCAAGGAACGAAATGTTGTTGTGACTATCCCAATGAAACCTCCTTGGATTCTGGAATCCGGACAGAATGTTTAATGACACGCGAGTATCCTTGTCAGAAGGAGAAAAGTAACCATCTCTAAGTAGTAGTGTACCGAGGACATCAGGTTAGGACTATACCCCGGACTCTCTAGCCACCTATGTAACTATTGGACGCACTCCTCCGTCCGACAGGGAGCTACCCAGGGTCAATATATCACTTCTCAAAAAATAACACGTTGCGGTTCTCGTAAGCGAGATGGCACCTGAAAACATCCCGAGTCTCAAAGTCTCAAGCGATTTCGAGGGGATGAAGTAGTATCATGAGCTCTATTCGGTCTCTGTTATTCTGTTGTTGAGATAGTCAGACCTCGGATAGTTTTCAATATCAGGCAGCCAGGAGTCTCCATTGAAACCTAAGACATGTGTATGCGTCGCACCTGCAAGAGGATGGATCGTGGTGCAGTTTGCCCGCTGTAGGTGTCTAGACCACAGATGTTCCTATTCATGTCTCATTTTGCTTGCCTACCCAGATACTCGGCGGGTCAGGACTCAGTAGTAGCATCAGTCTAACAATCACACTAGAAGAGCACTTTCACCTGTCATATCTGTCAACTTATGATCGTTAACTGTCAGAGTCCGAATCAATAATAATAACAATAATATTAATAAGTAGATAGTCTAAGGTACTCCGTACGGAGTACTTATCAAGGACCATCCACATCTGAGGAAACTAAGACAGCCTGGCATTGGCGACAGTGATAACCCACAATTCCACAATTCCATATCCCTCATTATTGCGAACTGTGTATTGCTGTATCACGTCATCCATCGCCCCGATGTAGTACTGTACGGGAGTAGCAAATACCAAACAGGAATCCATGGAGTATCTACTACTCTATACTCCATCCTCGAATCCATCGAGCACTCAATTGATCATTATCTACGGATTGAAATTTTCTGCACATCTTCCTCGACGTCTCTATCTTTCACACCCTCTTCTTCTCTCTTCCACCAATTTCGCCCGTTGGCTGCCTTACCTGCACAACAGTGGGGACATTCAGCGTGGTAATTGAAGGCCAATGACCAGATCATACCTAGGATAGGTCTGTCTCCTGGTCAATTGAATCCACTGTGCTGGACTCTTGTCTTTCATGAGGGAGTCTCAGAGGCTGAACTATCTGTGCGCTGACGGGTTGATAGCTAAGGTAATGCAAGGCAATAAATCTCTCAGCAAAAAGGGTCACACCGCTAATATAAACTAGTAGCATAGAACACAATACATTACCAAACTAGTTCAAACAGATTTAACTTGGAATTAACAAGACATGGATGCAATCAAACATGCATGCATGGTGTATATACCCTGGGTACCTACAGGATAAAAGGTCCATGGAGAGTCAACGGAAGAGAGAGAGAGACACCTGTAGTGATCTCTAGGCAGATTCCTCGATATGCCGCTGGCTTTTAGAACCAAGCTCATAGTTGGTTGCCCTTAGCTTGACAGAATGCTGATACAGAGTACAAAGTAGGTAGATAGATGGTATAAGTAACGGCCAGAATCAGCTGATCCCAATGAACCCGTTACTTTGGTTCGAATGTTTCAAATTCATCTGGATAGGGCGTCCGATCCTCGATCAATCAGATCTCTCGAATCTCGATCAAATCCCTGTTTGTACAGAGTTAATGGTGTAACTATGTATCAAGCACCTGGCCACTGCTTTCCAAGTCATGAAACTGTTCACTGCTTCTTCTCCTGAGTCCTCTCCTCACGTGCAAGACCGTGTCTTGTTCACTTTTGTATTTGCATTTGCATTTGCATTTGCCTCACCACTGTCTCAAAAGGATAAACTTTGCCCCTGGAACAAAAGTCAGAGCAACAGCCATGTTTCACCTGTTCGTCTCCTGAAGATCATTTTGTCTAGAATCTATTGTAGTAGTAGTATCTCTGGAGTATCGACCGACCTCTTACTCAATCCTCAAAGTCTATCGCCCGGCCCACTCCTCCAACTATCCTGCTTTGAGTATGTATGACGACTCAGTGGGCTCTCGGCTTCCTGGATTCGTCCTTGGCCGGCCGGTTTATTCTTGGACACTAGATGACCACTAAAGCCGACGACGATCATGATGTTGCTACAACCATGAAGATGAAGATAAAAATAAACAATAATAACATACCATTCATCATCCGTCCACACTCTTCGTTGTCTCCCTTTTCTTCTTCCTGCGTAGAGATAGCAGGATAAAGGGTCGGTCGATGGAGGCCTCCGCTCTAACCTCCTCGACGGCCCATCTTGGGTACATACTGACTAGATGAAGAAAACCCCAATCTTCAGGCTGAAGCAGAGCCTCTGAGAGAGCACACCAACTTTCCTCTGGTTGCAGCTAGTATACATACGTCACGTCAAAGTATCAACAGAATGCCCGTTTCCACCCCTTTTCACCCTGTCCGCTGTCGTCCTCAACGCCAATTGATATCATAAATCCATGAGATAAACGAACGAGCAATGAGAAACTATAAGGAAAAATGCTTCAAATATAAAACTACACGTAGTGTCTTCGTAGAAAGGCCTTCCAGTAATGGGCCGATTACTCCTCGTCTTCCTTCATCTCCGTATCTTCCCCCCCGGGGCTCTCGTTGAACAATCCATCATCATCGTCGTCGGCTTCTTCTTGATTCTCGTGCACTGGACCTGCTGGTGCGGCTCCTCCCTCTTCTTCCTCATCCTCGTCATCATCGTCCGCAATCCGACGGGTCACCTTGGCTCGACGCCGCTGCACCACATCCTCGGCATCATCAGCTCCGGTGTCCCCCATCTCTTCATCCGGATCACCCGCAGCAGCCTCGTCCACCTCGTCCTCCACGTCCGAATCTTCCACAATCTCACTGCTTTTGTACTTGCTCTGCGCCTTGCCGCCGGACCGACGCTCCAGCCGTCTGCGCTTCTTGGGCGCCGCCTCACCCTCGCTGCCGGGCTCCCCACTGCCTGCCCGGCGAGGCGTCTCCCCGTCGCTGATAAAATCGTCTTCCGCCCTCTTCTTCTTGCGCTTCGACGACGTCTTCTTCCTCCGCCTCACCTTGTCGCCGGTCTCCGCATCCGTCGTCATCTCCGCCTCCTCACGCGCCCTCTCCTCTTCTGCCCGCTGCTCGGCCAGTCGCTGGGCTTCCTCAATCATCCGCTGTCGCTCCTCCGCAAGCTTCTTCTTCCGTTCCTGCTCGGCTTCCTGCGCCTTCCGCACCTCTTCCTCCCGCTTGCGGATCTCCGCCTCACGAGCCTCGCGCGCCTGCTGCAGCTTCGCCGCGTTCTTCTCTTCGTATTCCTTCTGGCTTTGGAGCGCACGATCCAACTGCTTGATGATCGTCTTGCCCATGTTGGCGCGCTGCTCCAGCGCTCCGGCAGGGTACGGTGGGTTCTTCACCTTGGCAATGCGCCCAAAGGTCTCAATGGCTTGATGAAGCCCCTCGGTGGCTTCTTCGACATCCTGCACCGTCTTCTGCGTCTCCGGTAAGCTGTACGCCAGCGAGGCAATCTGGTTTTGCACGAATGCAACATTGAATTCGAGATGAGCCTGTGTGGGCGCAACGGCGTGGGCCCGCTTGGCATAGTCCAGCGCCGTCTTCATGGCGGACAAGTTCATTTCTTGCTTGCCCTTGAGCAGCCAGACTCGCCCGAGGCACGCCAGGATCTGTGCATCGCGAGCACGATCTTTCGACAGCGCTGCCTCGTAATGCTCAATCGATCGAGAGTATTGTCGGAGTTCGGCATAGACATGACCCAGATTCAGGTAGACGCTGGGGTCCTTCAGGGTATCTCGGACCTTGGAGAAGATATGCACGGCGGCGGCGTGGTCTTTCTTATCGTCGACGAGGGCAATAGCAATACCTTGCGCTGCATATGCATTCTTGGGATCTAGCTGCAGAGCTTTGTCGAAGAATTCAACGGCCCTCTCGTACATCTTGCGGCGTTTCTCCTTATCCTGGTCGGTATCGCGCCGCATATCCCGCGCTGTCGTCAGATGAACATTGCCCATCCCGGTCAAAGAGTAGCGGTCATGTTTGTCAAAGTACTGCAGGGTATGTTTGTAGTGTCGTTGCTCGTGGTCCTCAGCGAGGTTCGCCGCCCGCTTCTTGGACTTGCTCAGGTACCACCCGAAGAGAGCGCGGACCTCAAGATTCGTCGAGTCGGCCTCGTAGAGTTTGGCCATCTTCTTCGGCCCTTCATCCGTAGGGCTCTGTCGAAGAGCAATATACGTGAGTCTCGCATTGGCTCCTGTGTAGTTGGCATGACGTTCAAGCAGGCCTTCGTAAACTTTCTTGGCCTCATCCTGCATGTTGGAGGCTTCGTAGGCACGACCCAGATTGTAACTAATGGTCGTTACAAGAGCATCTGTGTCAAGCTGTGCCTCCTTCTCCTGTGAGCGAACGCAAGCATTCAAAGCTGCCTGGAAGAGTGTTCTCGCTTGTTCGATCTTGTCGGCCTGGTACATAAAGCAGCCCATATTATTCAGAAGTTGAGGGGGAAGGTTTGTTCGGAGGACAGCTTTGATTTCCTCCTCGTCCTCAATACCCTCCGGACGCTCTTCTTCGGCGATCTCAGCCAGTTGCATTTCCTCCAGCTGAATCAGGCATTGCATGCTCTTCTCCGGGGCAACCTGCTCATAGAGGCGAGACAGGTACACCAAGACTGATTCATCAGGAGAGACCTTCTTGGCTTCGTCCTTCCACAGGCCACGGACCGATTCCAGCAGGCTGATAGCCTTCTTAGCTTCCGCCGACTTGTCCTCCTTGCTACCGCTGGCCTGAGCAGCAAAGACCTCCTCTGCATGAAGAGCCCCGAGCAGGATCATACATTCGGGGTTCTTGGTTTGCTGAATGATTTTCTCCAACCGGAATTTGGCGTCGTCGTAGTTTCGGTTGGAAACCTGCATCTGCACCGCACCGAACTTTGCGGGAAGATACCCTTTGTCGCCACCACCTCGCGCTTGATCGGAGCGGCTGTAGTACTCCGCAGCGCGGGCAAGGTCACCTTCGTAGTGAGCTTTGCGTCCCAGGAGATACCAGCCGTCACTGGCAATCGGCATTACATCGGTGTGCTCGATGGCTTTCCGCGCCAGAGTCTCGACGGTAGAGTAGGACTTTCTCAAAAGGAAATAGCTGCCGAAGAGTGCACATGTCATGGGGTATTCCTTGTCCAATTTGAAGGCTTTCTGCGTGTACTGGGTCATGGCCACCTTGTACAAAGAGCCGAAAGCAGGATCTGTCGTGGCGTGTCGCGAACTGTCATAGAGGTAATAAACAGCAAGCAGGATGTTGGCAACCTTGGAGTCGGGATTCTGCAAGAGATAAAAAAAATATTACATCAGTAATGCTCTGCAAAAGGTCACAGTAGCCTTCGTAACTCACGAGTGCCAGCGCCCGCTCCCAAGCAACCTTCGCCTGATCCTTGAAGCCCAATTGCCACAAGCAGCACCCGATACCGATTCGAGGATCTGGGTCTGTAAGACCAGGCATCTTCATCAGAACCTTCTGATACCCCTCTAGCGCCTCCGCATACCTGCCCAGCAAGTATTGCGCTCTGGCACGTCCCAGAATCGCCATCACATTCCGGCCTCCAAACGCCTTTGACGATTCATCGAAGCACTTGAGCGCCTGTCGCAGCGACTCCACTCTCTCGGACGTATCAACTGATCCCGGTCGAACCGGTCTTGGTGGGTGCAAGGAAGCCCGCAAAAGGGACAGAACGCCTCGGGCGAGAAACAAAGGAGGGAAAGCCGGGTTCAGTCGCGACGCTTCGTTCAGCGTCGACGTCGCGAGCTGGAGGTAATAGTCCTTGGTCTTGGCCTCAGTATACAGTTCCCCTTCCGAAGCGACTCGGGGGGCCTGTCGGCTCTTCAGCATCAACAGCCAGCAGACCCAGCCCAGCAGACCCAGTTTCTCTTTGGCTGCTCCATGAGCGACCGAAGCCAGGCCTTTATTTAGTATGTCGATCGCATGATCAATCTGTTTCTGCTTGGCATACGCCAGCGCGATAATTACCCAGAAATTCTTCGCGGCTTTCTCGTTCTCCAGCAAGGTACACAGCTCGGTGGGGTCGTCTGGTAGGCCTTCCAAACTGACTTCGACTTCGCTATCAAGGGTGGACGCGGGAATATCGATCGCAGAGGGTATGTCAGAAAAGCGAAGATTGACCTGAGAGGTGGCCGGTAGGAATGGATTGCCACTGACGCCGTTGGCGTAGCCATTTTCTAACGACGACATGACGCTTTTCTAGGGGGAGGGGATATGTGCTGTCCTTTGCAAATGTCTCCGATATGAGACGGTAGGAGGTAACACGGAGAGATAGATGCGACTGTTCGGAATTGAGCTGAGATGCAAGTTCGTGGCAAAGCTCAAGTCATGATCATTTTAGGTGAGAAAAACTCATAAATTTTTCCGGGTATCCGAACAGAGAAAGAAGAATAGACTCCTTGCTGAAGTCGAAGAAGAAACCGGCTCTTGTGTTGGAGCTTCGGAGACTAGGTACGGAGTATGGAGACAGTCTGCGGTTTCTGGATCTTTTGTTGCACGCCGGAGCCTGAGGCATCAAGAAGTGGCTGGACCTTATTAGGAGTGGCTAGTGCATCAAGCAGCACCGCCACCCTTAATTAGGTTGATGTCGATGATCCCAAATCCAAAGGACTGTGCTTGCTGCATGGTGATATTGAATGAACCCGGATAACTAGATCATTGGCGTTAGATAATGATGTGGGCCGAGATCAAGTACAGCCATAATGTTCCTGTCATATGCTGTTTACCGGTCGTTCTGTTGAAAACTCTCGCAACATTCTCATCAATCTATGTTCTCATTTCGTTCTGTCATCTCATGCTCATAAGAGTATTAGCAATATAATTACTGATAGGCTAACACCACCCAGGAGACTCGAGGTTGTTCTAGTCCCAAAGCCCAAAAACCTTGGGTAATCTGCAAAGAAAGGCCACGCCTGTTAACACCATGAATATCCGCCCAAGCTCCGTCCAGTGACCTAGCCGGACATGCGTTTCCACAAAGCCCTTAGAGGCAGCCTCTCTCTGTACATCAGACACATCTTCAGCGTCAATGCTGCCAGCCAGGGCAGTTGGGAACCTTCCAGTTTCGTAGTATTCGTCAAGTAGCTCATCCTTTTCCGTCCAGCGCGCCCTGAGCCAAGTATCAAATTCTTTTGGGTCATCCAAAGGTATATCGGACATGGCGAATCGTCTCCAGTACATGTTGACGGATGTCGGAGGCCTTCCCTGCAAATATGTGGATCGGAGAGTGAAGTACTTGTCGGGATAGCTGCCCTTCCTACAGTTGAGGAAAAGAAAAAGAAAAAAATGTTGTTAGTCATTCAATGTGTAGTGAGCACGGAAAGCTTTTGGAAACTTACGAAGGCCCTTCGTACGCAACGGTGCAGTCATATACCCAATCGACAGTTCCCCTCAGCTGCTGTAGGCAGAAGAGGAGACCGGTCGACCGAGGAAGAAGCTCATGTTTCAGGGGCGGTAGTCCCTGCTTTTGGCCGTATTCATCGCTCCGTCGTTTCGTATTTAGGGACAGGTTGGTACCTTCTGGGAAAATCAGGAGCCACATGGGGTCGTATTGCGGGGATCCGGATTTGGAACCGGACATTTGGGTCTTGAGTTTTTCCAAACGATGTTGTAGTCGAGGTTTGTCGGCCAACCATTTACGGGCCATAAAAATGAAACCGTAGAATGCCATACCCTGCCCGATGATTGGAAGATACTTGAGTGATTCCTTGAGAATGATGAAGATGCGGCCATGCATTTGGTTCGTGTAAGCGATCCACCAAAGATAGATCCAGTCGGTATAAACCTGGTGATTGGCAATCAAGACTAGACGCTCCGAAAACTGGGTCTTGAGTCGTCCATCCTTACTCAGGTGAATCTGACCTCGCACGCTCTCGTCCCCACTGACGCGCACATATGTTGGACAGCCCCATTGTGTCAGGGCTGTTATGACCAAGCCAAATGATTGTTTCGTCAGAGCCATATAACTATAATAATAGTCCTTGTTTATGAAATAAAGGGGAGACCCGATCAATTGGGTCGCGAGAATAATGACACAGCAGCAGTTGAACCATGTTGCAAGTAACAGGGAACGAAGGAGCTGCATAGGGATGCCATGCTTCAGGCGCGGCTTGGTGTCCTCGAAGCCTTGAGGCTTCTCAACCACATCATTATCACTTTTCAGGCCAGGTGTTTGCTTTCGCTGACGAAGCTCTGAACATTCCATGATGAGCGGGTAACCCTCGTCGAAGCTATTCTAAATACCTCCGCAGTCGAATTGGAACGATTGAGATGAAGTCTGAGAGAACGAAGTCAGTGAACTATCCCTCGTACGAAGCACATGAGCAATCAACGCACTGGGGGATTAGGTATAAATAAGCAAGCAGTGTCTCGCTGCCTAAAGCTGTGTGGGCACAGTGGGCGACACAAGACGTCGTAAAGGGAGGATCGCGGTGAGTAAATAAAAATGGGGAAAAGGAATGATCAAGCCATGCTTCGAGGAGTGGAAATAAGAAGAGAGAAAGACCTAGGAAGCTAAATAACAATAATCAACCGTCCACCACGGCTGCTGGCGGGCCACAAGCAAGCGAATAGGTAATGGATGAAGCGATCTTGTGATGACGGAGCGGGTAGACAACCTTCCCTAGGCAATCAAAGCACCGCCCTCGGAGCGTGAGTGACGTACCTTGGCCTACTGATACAGTATTAATAGGTAAAGGCGGTCAGTGCGATGGTCGATCTTTCTGGGGTGGTCTACTCTTGCGTTGTCTGTACGGAGTTCTAGTAATCCTCTACCTTACTATCGTTACCTAAACTTTGATTGATAGTCTGCAGCAAATTTGCTTTGCCTGTATGAGAGCAGTGAACGAGCGGCTGTAAGCATTGAGAATGTCCTTGAAATAAAAGAAATACTGCAAACGTTCTTGACGGCGTGACTCACGAAGACCCGGTCAGAAGATGGACAGAAACAATCCGTAATGTGAGTCGATGCATCATAAGTGAAGAGGGAGGAGGAATCTCGAATTGCAATAGCTTGCGACTTAAGCTAATGGATAGCTGTGCGAGCCAGTACCCTTATAATTCAAGTGGCTATGATTCATTTTCGACCCGTCAGATTGGGATTCGGGCGACGGATTCTGTGGACAAGAGGTTTCTCAGCTTCTTCGTATCTGCAAGAGATTAGAGATATTCGAACGCTACCGCAACGTATCATACCCAAATATGAAGGTGTGCGCCACCTCGTACCGTTGGCTCGGGCATGCTGGGCGAAGATCGCTGACCTTTGCCAGAATCTCGAGAAGGCGATCTGCTTACGCTTCGGTGGCCAGCACCTCCAAGGAATATTCTTGTTGTCAAGAAAGAATGTGCACCAGCGGTGACGGAATCGCTGGTTGAATTCGCTGCGTATAGAACACTGGATGAGTGATGTATCCCGGGAAAGACCTTTACTGACACAAACTCTGGAGAGTCTAGCCACACCAGATCGACCTATCCATCAATTGCCATCATCCTAGAACGAAAGACTGCCGATGAAATTCACTCTTCGCTTCCTTTCCCCGTCTACTCAACACTTCCAGATCATGACCCATCCGCATTACATGACAAAGTGGATATGACGGTCACCCTGGGGGGAGATGGGACAATCCTACGAGCATCTTCCCTGTTCGCTACGTGCGTTAATGTACCTCCCATGTTGTCATTCAGTATGGGAACACTGGGGTTTCTAAGCGAATGGAAATTCGCCGAATACAAGCGCGCCTTTCGTGAAGTATACATGTCAGGAGCCGGTGTCGGAGATCGGGCACCGATCCTAGACCAGATGGAAGATGGGACAGGGCCGACGGGATGGTCTTCGGTTCGTGGAAAGTCAATGGGTTCAACCCGGGGGGCTCGGATTCTGATGCGGAACCGCCTGAAGGTCGGGCTGTTCACGGCCGACGGCAAACCAATCCAAGGACAACAAAACACCCCTGTCGCAAAGGATCCTCTGGGTACCCAGGGGGTGTATGTAATGAATGAAGTGCTTCTTCATCGCGGCAAAGAGCCACATCTAGCTGTGGTTGATGTGTACGTCGGCGGTCGGTTCCTGACGGAAGCAGTGGCAGACGGGATGATCATCTCAACGCCTACGGGCAGTACGGCATACAGCTTGAGCAGTGGGGGGAGCATTGTCCATCCCCTGGTACCGGCCGTGCTTTTGACGCCTATCTGTGCTCGGAGCCTCAGCTTCCGGCCTCTGGTCCTGCCCTCGAGTACTCCGATCACGCTTCGACTGAGTGAAAAAAATCGGGGGCGGGAGCTAGAGATCAGCATTGACGGGGTCAATTTGGGACAGGGGATGACGGTGGGGACGGAAGCTCGCGTGTGGAATGAGGAGATGCGGCATGGCAAGAACGAGTGGCATGGCGGCGTGCCATGCGTGATGCGGAAGGTCACAGGCGCTGAAGCGCATGATGGCTGGGTGGGTGGACTGAATGGACTGCTGAAGTTCAATCATCCGTTTGGAGAGGAGCCCTGATCTATATCCTCACTGTTAATCCCCAGTAGGTATGAGTAAATATTTAGGTACCGTACCTGTTTAGGTCAACCGGACGAAATCCAATGGGTTTTCTTAACTTTCTTCTTGTCCCATCATAATCATTATTAATATTGTTTGTTTATCAGATATCCAAGTTTTGCCCGGGGAGGCTCAGTTGCAACCACCGAGTGGGCCGATCCATGAAATGCAGATTTCTGGGATTCTGATTATTTATTGCTGTACTCCGTAGTATCATGTATGCTGACCCGTCGTGGGTCCAGGAGTCGGCTCGACTTGGGCATGGTTTACTCCGGAGTTTCACACTGGAACGGGAAGAAGTTCGAGACCTTTGGTGGAGTACTCCGTAGATTCTAGTACGTAGATAGATAGATAGTGATCACTGATCAGGGACGTTGTATCTGAGATGGGAGGATCCTGTCGATCAATTGTTACAATAATGCTGAAGATTAATTGTCACCTAGTAGATAGATGGGTAGATTAGAAGCAGAACAACATTCTAGAAATAAGTTCTATGCTGCAGTCAAGTCTACGGAGTAGTGTCAAATAAACTGACTATGACCAGTGTAATTTAATTAATCTGATTCAACCATTAAACTACCTACCTATGATAATGATGAATTGATGATAATACAGTGCTATGGCTCAGAGGCCAAGTTACCGCACCCTGTCGAGCCTCAAGCAGCCAGTGTCCCGCCCTCGTGGAGCTGACCCGGAGCTCAGCTCAATGCAATCCGGTTCAGACATTGAGTTCGATTCTATTCCTAGAGACGAATGTCGAGATAGACGTCGACGAAGATAATAGGGTTGGTTCTATTACTGTCAGGAGAGAGGTAGCAATAATGGTACGTACCTTGATGTTGAACCATGGCAGTCTCACATCTTCCAGCATTCTAGAAGCCACAGAAAATCGGTATCCTATCAGTTCATTAATCCATCAGGCTCATGTGTCTGAGCTCTTGACTATCTAGATATACTTTGATTGTGGGCTTACAAGCAGTTGACGACATACTCCTGTTAAGAAAGACTATAGGGTGATTGCATCCAAACAAGAATAATATGTACAATAATAACATCCAATGTCTTGATTCTTAATCCTCTACCAGATTGATAATGTTGGAAGATGAAACTTCACTCCTACTATTACTACTATCTACTACTTCTAACTCCTGAGTAGTATCTAGTTCGTAGCAGAGTATTAATCCCCTTCCAATCAATATTAACACCTCCTTGTTCCTGTCTTCCCCACTCTCTCTCTTCTTCCTCCCTCTCCCTCTCCCTCTCCCTTCCTCCCTCCTCTCTTTCTTTTCCTCCCCACCAGTGAAGTAAACTCCTGAAACTTCTTCCTGTGCTCTACTCTGTCGCTGTGAGATTCTATCCTCTCTAATTCATAGTATCTCTTGTTGCTGATCCTTCAAACAGCTTGCGAAATTGCAACACTAGTCCCAGCCTTGGCTCACTAAGCCCTCACCGCGTCCCGTCCCCAGATTCGAGGTATCTCCCACTTGGAGCTTCCTCGCCCACGCGAGGGCTCTGCTGGTCAGAGGCGGAAAGGGAACCAGGTAAGATCATCTTCGAAGCCAACAGCGGCAATATCTTGTATACTTCTATTTCAGAGATTCCTCGCTGGCTCCCCAACTCCTGTGCGGCTCTTTGCTGATAGGATCGCCGCCCCTGGACGAGTCAGTCCTCGGAGTGGGGGTTTATTCCACCCTTGGTGGCAGAGTCGCTCAGGTCTTGTCTTGTATGCGGGCAATTTTGGTGTCGCTGCGTCTTGCTAACATTATTGTTCTGCTGTTTTAGGGAACCATTGCAGCGTCTCTGCCCGTTGCGTGTTGATTTCCCTCGTGTCGCCCTTTTGGTCAACGGAACCCCTGAGGCTACTCCCCCCCTCCTTGGGGCTTCCGCATTCCTATTGTCCTTCACAGTATCTCGTCAACTGGAACGTATGTCGAGCGCTTCTTTGTCTGACCATGCAGTCTATACCATTCTTGGGCATTGATTGGTCTCAATTCCAGAAATTTGACTGACCTCTGTCGCAGTATGTATTCCTCCGACCAATTCATGAACCCCGGGCCCGCTCCCCGCCCCCCTACCGACCGTCCAAAACTCACACTCCCTTCGAACCCCTCCGGCGTGGCTACTTCATTTAGTCAAATGAGTCTCAATTCTCCAAGTACTCCTGGATCCGCGAATCTGTCTCTGTTTCCTAACACCAGCAGTCCGGCCCTCTCACAGACCAAGACAAACCAGTCCGGCCAAGGGGGCGTTGCCGTCGTAAAAGAGGGCTATGTCCGCTGCAAAGAAGACAAGTTCTTGGCTACTTGGAATCAGAGATACCTCATTCTGCGCGAGTTCCGTCTTGATTTCCTGAAGAATGAGACGGGGAAGGTGGTCTTATCCATCCCGCTCAACACGGTCACCAGCGTGTCTCGTTCTGAGGACACTCGGATGGCTTTTGAGATCATTCGTTTGGCCAATGCAAAGGATGCAGCTTCCAAGGCCGCCTTGATCACTCGCGACGTGCCCACCAAAACAATTACCTGCGAAGTCAAGAGTGACGATGAAATCTATGACTGGATTGACAAAATTTACGAGCGTTGCCCTGGCATGGGAGGTGTGAGCAACCCGACAAATTTCAGCCACCGTGTCCATGTCGGCTTCGATCCGCAAACCGGCGCCTTTGTGGGCTTACCCCCGGAGTGGGAGAAGCTGCTGACCGCGTCGGCCATCACCAAGGAAGACTACAAGAAGAACCCCCAGGCGGTGATCGAGGTTCTAGAGTTCTACTCCGATATCAAGATGCGCGAACAGAACCCGCAGTACTACGCTGGATTGGCCGGTCCTCCGTCCAGTCAGCAGTCAAAGCCCTACAGCAACAACTCTGTGGGCAGCTCCATTGCTCCCCCGAGGCCGCCGCCGCCGGGCCCTGCGCAGCGTTTGGATAGCGGACACTCCCAAACAAGTCGCTCGGCAAATTCGTCACCTTCTCAGAAGGCGGAGTCTGATCGTGCTTTGGACCAGCAGCAGCAGCTCGAAAGAATGAAGGAGATGGCAGAACAGGAGCGTCGACGTGTCGAAGAAGAAACCCGCCGGGCTCGTCAACGTGAAGACGAACAGAACAGACTCGATCAGGAAGCATACAACGCCTCCATCCCTAAGACTCGTGTTCCCCTGTCCAAGCAGGAGCTTGGCGGCTATGGCGGCGACTCCTCCATGGCCGATCGCTACAAGCCAAGCCGTCCCGCGCCGCAAGCCCCTGGCTCGACTCGTCAAGATCCTTCTCGTCAATTGACTGCTCAGCGCCCAGCACCCGCTCCTCCCACTACTTCGAGCAATGGAAGCGCAAAGAATTCTCCCAACGCTCGTTACGCTCCAAATGATCCACGGGCTCAGGCCGCTCGTGCGCAGAACAATGGCACCAAAGCGGCACAGGGCCCCCCCCCATCCAAGCTTCCCGCGCCTGTGCAAGCTGTGAAACCATTGAACATTGCGAACAAGCAGGCGGCACAGAAAGGCAACGTTCCGGACAGTGTTCGTCAGGCCGAAGCTGCACTGACCAAGAAGGCTGAACCACGCCACAAGGAGGTCCGCATGTCGGCAATGTCTGAAAATGAAGTCATGGATCGACTGAGGTCCGTGGTCTCCAAAGATAATCCGAACGAGTCATACAGCAAGCAACGAAAAATCGGACAAGGAGCGTCAGGTTCCGTGTATGTCGCGCGTGTTAAGGAGCACGCTGTTTCCCCTGTCGCACGGGAGCTCTACCGGCAATATGGCCCTCGGTGTCAGGTTGCTATCAAACAGATGGACCTGCGCAGCCAGCCCCGCAAAGAGCTCATTGTCAATGAGATTATCGTTATGAAGGACAGTCAGCATGCGAACATCGTCAACTTTCTTGATTCGTTCTTGCAGGAACAGAGTAACGAGCTATGGGTTGTGATGGAGTTCATGGAGGGAGGCGCCCTCACGGATGTCATCGACAACAACCCTGTTATTCAGGAAGATCAAATCGCGACAATCTGTGCAGAGGTACGTTCATAGCTCAAAGTGCACGAGGATTTCACTGGGGTTGCTGCGATGCTGACTTGTTACCCTTCTTTTTTCTACCCAGACTTGCAAGGGTCTGGCCCACCTTCATGGACAGAATATCATCCATCGTGATATCAAGAGTGACAATGTTCTTCTTGATCGCGCTGGTCATGTCAAGATTAGTGAGTCTGCTCCTCAGAGCGCTGGATCTTGCCGATTTACTGACTTGACTCTTCAAGCTGATTTTGGTTTCTGCGCCAAACTTACCGAATCAAAGAGCAAACGTGCAACAATGGTCGGTACTCCTTACTGGATGGCACCGGAGGTGGTCAAGCAGAAGGAGTATGGACCCAAAGTTGACTGTTGGTCATTGGGGATCATGGCCATCGAGATGATTGAGTCCGAGCCCCCATATCTGAACGAGGAACCACTGAAGGCGTTGTACCTGATCGCCACAAACGGAACCCCTCGCTTGAAGAAGCCCGAAAAGCTGAGTAGGGAGCTCAAATCCTTCCTCAGTGTCTGCCTCTGTGTCGATGTCAACAGCCGTGCTACCGCTGACGAACTCTTGGAACATGACTTCCTCAAGACAGGCTGCAGTCTGGCAAGCCTAGCCGAACTTCTTCGTTGGAAGAAGAACAGCGGACAGTGATTGGTTCTTCGCGCAATCCATTGTGTCAGCTTGACTCGCGCTGGCATATTTGATCCTAGAGCATTCGCGCTTGTTGTTTTCACTTTACGATTTACCCGTTAGATCTTGTCTTGCGCACATATGGGTCGCATCTACACGCTCCTGCCTGATTTTGATACTCCCTTACGACCTGCATTGCCCATCAGATTACACGTGTGATATCCGAGCTGCAGAGCTTCATTTTTTTCTATTGCAGGCCTGGCGTATTACTCGGCGTTCTCGTTTCGTATCCTTTTTTTCAAAGCCATCCGTTCTCCTTTTTACTCCGTTGGGCCGCATGTCGTCTCGGTCATTCCGCTGTATTGGCTTGACTTGAGTAAGTTCATCGTTGACCATGTCGCTAACCTCTTGTACGAGGAAGCGCGAATTTTGGGCTCTTCCTATGTTGACGAAAGACAACAGAATTACGAAAAGCGTTCTTTCGTCTGCCAGCCGAGGGATTATTAGTGTGAGAGAAGAGAAAAATAATGATGAAAGAGAAAAAGTGATTTGGGAACAGGATACATTGGTTGTTTGAGACGCTGGCTACAGATGCTCTTTGTTGCGCATGTGTATCTTACTACATGCATGTTTCTAAGCTTCTGCTCCATGAGTGATGATGAAAATTTCTGTTAATAGCAAGCGAGTTCTCTCAGGGAGTAAGAAGTCCATAGCATAATAACGAGTGTCGCGTCCAACTACGATACATCTGGGTGAATTTCCTGGCTGAATGGCTGGACTGAAATGTTACTTCTCAACTTCTACAGCGAATGTTGTGCGTTAGGATTCAATTACTGAAAGAGTCTATTGGTAATAGTCATCCGTCAGACTCGAACGTTCATAACATACATCATGTCACAGCTAATGATCTCGCAGTCGTGCCGTGCCAAATATGAATCATCAATCCGTTGATCTTCATCCACCACTAAGACTGAAGCCCAGCCTGCACCTGGTTTCCCAGAAAGGCAGCACATTCGCCGAACAATACACCCTGGAGGATCGTCTCCCCCTCTTCTAGAGCCCAGTACCCTGCGTCGATCAAGCGTTGCTTCCAGGCGGAACGCTCGTCCTCATTGAGGTCATCCCAGGATCGGGAGGGCTGCTCTTCTACCTCCCCAGGAGACGACGAGGACGGGCCGGAAAAGTGAGCGTCGGAGCTCTCGATGTAGATGTTGTTGGACTCGGGCCGACATCGGACCAAGACGGACTTGGCCGGGGTTGTTGCGCCAGCGTCAGGGACAGCATCGGCATCGTAGGCCCTGGCGGCGTGATGGGCATGAAGGATATCTCGGAGAGATTGCTTCTGGGAATCGGTGGTGGCAGAGAGCGCGGATGCGGTTGGGAGAGGGTGAGGTGGGAGGGCGTAGTACGGGCGCGCAATGGCCGCGCGGATATCCGGGGGGAGCCATTCGGAGGCCCCCAGGTACGGGGGCATGAGGCCTCTGATCTCCGTGAAGGCCTGGAGGAGGACGCAGACGGTGATAATGGAGACCAGGGCGGCAAAGCCGCTGGCGAAGTTGGTCCAAACCTCAGACTCGCCGGGCATGACCAGGACGTACCGCGGGGTGCGGCTGGAGGGCGGTGATGGGGCGAGCGGGAAGGTGTGCACGACGACCGTGTTGCCCATGCTGATCGAGGCCAGCTTGACATACTGAGGAGGAGTCTCGGGCGTGACGGGGTGCGGTGGAGGGATGAAGTTTGAGAAACAGATCTTCGTCATGGAGAACGGGTGGACGTCTCGCAGGGTTGTATACGGCCGGAGTTTGCCGTGGCCCGTCCTCGGACTGAACTCAACCGTCAAAATCTCGATAGACTGGTCGCTACCAGACACCGCAATAATCGTCTGCTGCTGGCCGTCTGGGTTCGTTCCTAAACCGCAAGTGTCCAGACCTAGCCCGATCTTGATTGACTTGCGCAGCTTCTTGCGCCTTACAATGAACCCGGAAGGCTGATCTTTCGAAGAAGGCCGCAAGTTTAGAATCAAAAGCTCGCAACCGTTTCGGTTCGGCGCATTCTGAAGAAGCAACAGCGTTGTGGAGGAGAGGAAGCGCAGCGCTCGAAATTTAGACCTAGTCCTTGGCCCCTTTTCGGGCAGAGGTGTGCTGTACACGCACTGCACGTCTGGAGAGGTATTTGACCTTGTCTGGGATGATATTTCACAAATAAAAACGTCATTCCCGTTGGTGTAGGCCACTTTGTATTTCCCATCGTCCTCCAGATCGATAATGTCCACATCCTCGGCTTCCTCCTCGCTGTTCAGGCGAATCCTCCCGATGACATCAGCCTCGGTCGGCGTGGGAGTGACTTTGAAAAATACAATTTCTCCCGAAGGAGCCAGCCCGGTTGCAATGGCAGCTACACGAGGAGTGTCTGCATTTTTCCACGGGGATAGTCGCAAAATCCTTTGATAGGTATCGGCGCCGGCCTTGGACTCCTTGGACTCCTTTGTCCGAAACAATGATACGCGCGCGAGTGCTGTAGTCTTTCCTGGAGTGAGATTCTCTTTTACTGTCTCTGCTTCTTCTCCTGGAGTGTTCGCCGATCTTCTTTTTCGCGGGGGATAGTCGATCTGGAAGGATCTCAGATGTCGATTGTTGTTTCTCTTCTGCTCGGCCACGGAGCTGTTGATACCGGCCAGAGCAATGACCGACTCGTCGCTTGCATGCGCAGCAGCTAGCGAAGTAACTGAATCCTCATCGCGCGATAGTTCGATATCAACCACCTCCGAGATTTCGCTGCGTTTCGAAGTGTTCAAGAGCGCCTGTGTTCCGCGTTGGCTCTCAAGTTAGCGCAATGCCTCGTAGTTCAAGAACCAACATCATGATCTGCGGGGATCGCATGGCTCTAACAGTGGAGTATAGAGAGAACTTGCAATTTTATTTCCAACACCGCTGCGTCCTTCACCTCCACCCCCTCCGACGAGCAAAAAGCCATGGTTGCGCGGATCGAAATCGGCAGCGAAGAGGGGACAAGACAGAGTCAGCTTGGCCGAGGGAATAGTTGGTGCCATAGTGAAAGGACGGAGTGGCCGTCCAGCTATGTATCTGAAAAGACACCAACGACAGCTGTGAAGAAGAAAAAGGAGCAAATAACGACTGAGGTGAATTGAAGGAGAGAAAGCTGTCTTCGCCAGCTGGGGTGCCGCAATGACGCGGGCGTTGGCTCACTGTCCGCCCCGGATTCTTGGCAAATTATAAGTGGATTAGGAGAACGAGTATCTACACCGGGCTCAGTATTTGATTTGCGCTACGATGCTCATCGAGTGTCTTGGATATTGTGCAAATGAGTAACCATTGCAAGTGAGATGTTGGTATATATCCATCATAGTTTCTCCAAACTTCCTCTTACATGACCATGTCTCCACGCGGGTTTAATCAACCTCCTGGCCAGTAAATTCAGGAAGTTCCTTACGAATGTCTTCCCATGTCTTCACGCCGTCCACCAGGGACCTGATCGCCTGTAAAATCTCCTCCTCACTGGCGCGGACCTGCTTGGTTGTGTCACGGTCACGCAAAGTGAAGGTGTTGTCCTTCACCGACTGGAAGTCCACCGTGATACCGAAAGGTGTGCCCAGTTCGTCATTACGCGCGTAGCGCTTACCGATACTGGCCGAGGAGTCATCGACCCGGTTGGAGATACCCATGCGCCGTAACTTGGTCATCAGCTGCTGCAGGAGGGGGCGGAAGGATGCGTGTGTCGAGAGAGGAACAATCAGAACCTTGGTGGGAGCGATCACAGGGGGGAAGGAAAGGACCTAGATGCAAAATTAGCATAATGTCAAAGGCACTTCCAGAATGTAGGGATACGTACACCACGGGCTTCATCTTCCTCACGGGCCCAGTAGACATGCTCAATCATGCTGTACAGAATTCTACCAATGCCAAAGGAAGGCTCAATGACATTGGGTGTGTACTCGCGAACATTCTCCACGCGAGTGCGTTTCTCGATCTTGACAATGTCCTGGTCAAGCTCAACCTTACCGGAGCCAACACCTTCCACATCCACCTCAATCTTGCCATTCTTCTCCAGATCAATGGCCAACTTCTCACGGAGCTCCTGAGTGAGGGCCTCAACGGCCGCCGCGACGGCCTTGCCGTCCTTCTTGAAACGGGGTCCGAACTTCTTCTTGTCCAAATCAACCTGCCACTCCTCTACCTTCAAAGGCTCGGCCCGGGGCTCGCGGACAACAAGAGGTGCACCGGTCTTGTTCTTGTGCACTGTCAAATCGTAGGCACTTCGATCAGCGCAGCCAACACATTCAATCCATCCGTAGCTGGTCAGCAATTCCGCGTCCCAGCAATCAGCGGCGTAGTGAGCCATCTCGTTAGCCATGTGCTGACGGAAGCGGAGCTTGTTCGGGTCCACGCCGAGCTTGAGAAGGAACAGCTGGATACGGGCAATGAAGTATCCAAGTGTCTCATTGTCGACCAAACCGGTCTCAACCGCCTTACCGATGGTCATCTTCTCAGTCTTGGTGCTTCCAGAAAGCTGAACGTGACGGTTGAGAAAAGACATTTCGATATGCTTAACTTCCTCGAAGCGGTGATGCTTCTTGCCACCCTCGGGGTCCACGTAATGTTCAATCTCAGCCATGAGGAACTCACGCACGCGCAGCAGACCCGCGCGAGGCGAAATCTCGTTACGGAAAGACTTGCCGATGGAGGCCGATGCGAAAGGCATGGATTGTTGATTGAACTCCAGCAGTTTCTGGAAGTTCAAGAACTGACCCTGAGCGGTTTCAGGCCGCAGGTAACCCGGCATGTTGCTGCTGGGGCCAATCGAAGTCTGGAACATGAGATTGAAAGCGACGGGAGGAAGGAGGTTGCCATCGGTCGTCGGGTTTCTGATATCGTATTTGGCGATGATCTCTTCCAATTGAACACCATCGAAGTTATCAATCTGCGCCAAAACCTCCTCGTATTCCTTGACAACGGCATCGTCAAGCTTGACGGCCTTTGCGTCCTTTGCCTTCTTCTTCTTCTTCGCTTCCTTTTCCTCGTCCACGACAACCTTTTCACCACGCGCCTCTTTGTCGCCCTTCAAGCGAGCCTCGAGAACTTCCTCCACCAAATGATCCGCGCGGAAGATTTCTCCAGTCTTGGGGTCCTTGCACATCCAATCGGCGAACTTGTCGACGTGTCCGCTGGTCTTCAGAATCTCATGCGGGGTCAGCATGGTGCACTCCACTTCCAACATGTCTTCCTCCAGCACGAAATGCTTGCGCCACAGGTCCACAATGTTGTTCAGCAGGGCGGTACCGGGGGGACCGTAGTCGTAAAGACCGGAAACACCTCCGTAGATCTCGAAAGAGGGGGTGTAGAAAAGCCGGCGTCGGAGCATTGAGTCCAGGACCGTGCGGTCAACGACCTTGCCGGTCTTGGTGTTTACAGTCGCCATCGTGAGCTGATCCTTCTTGGAAGCCTGGACAGCCTTGAGCGCGGCGGTGGTGTGGGAAAAGCTTCTGGCGGGGTTACAGAGAGGAATTTGGCGGGGAAGAAAGAGTCGAAGAAATGGCAATTGAGTCATCCACCACGTGAGTCGGCACCCAGAACTAACGAACCTGATGAACGGACAGTAATGAAAGACAATGGGAGCTGGTAAGCAGAGACGAAACGAATGTGAAACAGAAGAATTGAAAATCTCCCTTTTCTCTTGATTTTCTTCTTATTTTTCTTGGTTCCAAGGGGTCGAGTCACATTGCCGCAATAGGCAATTCTGGGCTATCTAGTCGAACCCTCCGCCGGCGAAACATTTGTCCGTCAAAATTATTATCATTATTTCCTTCTCCTCCACATCGGAATCGATATAGCAACATTCACGAGGTTGGACGGTCCTCAATTTTGGGATCAAGATGGGTTCCAAAAAGTCGCAATCGAAGCCTCCCCCGAGCGCCGCTCTGGATTATAAGCCCGCGAACAAATTGAGGCGTCAAATGCTTCATATCAAGCGGAAGCGGGCCAAGGACTCCGAGCGACGAGCCGAACGATTTGGAAGAAAGAAGGAAGAAGCCAAAAACCCGAACTTGAAGGAGGAGCGTCTCAAACGGAATATCCCGCTGACTCTGGATCGAAAACGTGTCTGGGATGAGGCCGGTAGTGACGTTGAAGATGCGCTCGGCCTCAGTGTTGATGTCGAGCGCATCAAGCGACAGAAGAAAGAGGAGGAGGACGAACTTAACAGACCATTGGAAGATAGCGAGGTGGGATCGGACGAGGCTGAAGATGATGCGGGAGATCAAGATGATGTCGACAGTATGCTAGCCACCAGCGACGAGGAAGAGGACGGCGACGACGAAGAAGAAGACGGAGATGGGAAGGATCAGAAGGATGATAGACGGGGACGCAAAAAGTCCTCCCTTCCGTCTGCTACAGAACGAGCAACCAGTCCGAGCCAGTCGACTCGGAGTACGAACCTCAACCTAGCGCCAGAGGCTCTCGCCGCTAAATTTCCAACACTGTTCTCTTCAGAGCCTCCTCCGGCACCCAAAATTCTCATTACCACCTCACTCAACTCCACCCTCCATGACCAGGCCAGATCCCTTACCGACTTGTTTCCAAACAGCTTCTATATCCGTCGTACAGCCCATCGCTACTCCCACAAGTTCTCCATCCGCGAAATTGCTTCCTTCGCTTCTAATCGGAACTATACTGCCGTCGTGGTTCTCCAGGAGGATCAGAAACGACCTTCTGGTCTGACCATTGTCCACCTGCCTCAGGGCCCCACATTCCATTTCACTATCAGCAGATGGATTGAAGGCAAAAAGCTCCCGGGACATGGAAATGCCACCGAGCACTGGCCGGAACTGATCCTCAATAACTTCCGCACTCCTCTAGGTCTGCTTACAGCCCATCTATTCCGGAGTATGTTCCCACCACAACCGGACCTGGAAGGACGTCAAGTCGTCACAATTCACAACCAAAGAGACTACCTATTTCTCCGGCGTCATCGTTATGTGTTTCGCGAGAAGCGCGAGACCGAGAAGAGTGTCGTTGGCACAGACGGCAAGGAGATTAAGGGTGTAGAAGGCATTCGCGCTGGCCTTCAAGAGCTTGGTCCCGCAATCAACTTCAAGCTGCGTCGAGTTGACAAGGGAATTCAACGTGCTAGCGGACAGGAGTGGGAGTGGAAGGGAGGCATGGAGAAACAGCGTACCAAGTTCCAGCTGTAGCATGCTCTCATTTGGATCCAAATACCTTTGTTACGTGTCTTATTGCATTATTGGGTTTGCATGGAGTTCAGCTCTCAAAAATGGGTTTTGGATGGCTTTATTCATGTATGCTTATGGTTTCTTCTTAATCGTCCAGGTGCCTGTACCATTTCTGTAGATAATGTACTGGCAAAACACTATTCTGTCATAGCAGCTATTCAGGCAAAAGTGCCATCTCATCTACTCTCGAATGCACGTATATGCAACTAGTCTAACGATAGAACGCTCAGATACACAACGATCAGTAACCAGTATGTGGAAAATTGAGATCTGTTCAAGTCAACCACCCTAGTTGACCAAGTCAAATAATCACTTAAGCCAATCTTTCCTTGGGTGCTCCGTCATGTTGACATGGGAAATGGGCTTGCGGCCGGTGATTATCTTTGCACGAGTAGTCACCCTTTCTGCCATCATGAGTTTCTTTTGAAATAGCTCACAGTAATTCCACAGCATCGTTAGGCCGGAAAGACTAACCCGCCATCAAAAACACTATCAATTCCACGGGCCAATTGTGAAAGTTGTCCCCACAGTCATAATGGCGATCTCCCGCACCACCAGAATCTTCATATCCAATAATAATAGGAATGATAATAACAACCACACTGAAGAACTGATGCATTTGAGCTTCCGTCATTAAGTTACCTGATTTGGTCCTCTTTTGAGGTACATATTTACAAAATTATACCTCGATTACTGTTCCACACTCCAACTTGGCAGATCTTACAGCGAATCTGCGAAATCAAACATTCTAAAGCGTTCACAAAGACCAATTATCGCATAACCCCGTCCCTCTTGCACCGCAATGGCAGCCGATGGCCCAGTCCTCAAAACCCCCTGCCGGTTCCTGTTCATCGCCTCACTAGGCAATATGCGTCCGTACCGTCAAACACGGCACAGCGCCGGGCATATCCTCCTCGATGCGCTTGTCCCCCTCCTCCCCACTCGAGTCCCTCTGGTATCCTCCAGACAGCCATCAGCCGGTCCCATCTTCTACAAAACATGGTACAGCCCATCGTACATGAACGAATCCGGGCCAAAGTTGGTCCGACAGCTCAACAACTGGTTATCCACAACACAATCCGAGGTATCAGGGCGGGTAGTCCACCAAGGGGACGTCGCTTTGCCCGGGCACTTCGGCGATGCATCTGCAGCGAACGCCGAATGGCAGCTCCGCGGCGTTGACCCGCGCTCGCTGAAGAGTTTCCGACCGACGCTGGTAATCTTGCATGATGAACTCGAGGCACCGTTGGGCAAGGTGAGGGTGAAAAGGGGCGGGGCTGAGAAGGCAAGTCTGCGCGGTCATCGTGGTTTGATCAGTGTCATGGAGAGTCTGCGCGGCAAGGGCCTGTATCCACCGCGGGCAGGACGGGCGGCGCAAGGAACAAATGGTGGTCTGTCCATTCTGCGTGTAGGCGTGGGCATTGGTCGTCCATCGACACGAAATCGAAACGATGTTGCGGACTATGTCCTGACTGAAATGAATGCCTCCGAACTGGCTGCAGTCCGTGCAGCCGCGGTCCCAGTCTTGGACATTCTGGCAGATGAGCTCTATCGAGAATCTAACGATGACTGATTCTTTTTCCATCGACTCAAAAACATGGATGAGGGAGTTCCCAGTCTACGCTGTACCATATTACGATTACTAGACAGATACCCACCTTGTGAGCACCTTTTCTGTTCGCACATCGCATTTGACTCCAGAGGGTCTCCATTGTGGAAAGCCTTGACTAACAAATTCATGATTCTGTAATTGAAATTGAAGGCAATCAATCCAGGGCAGAACAGAATTCCATCGACGGGATTGATTGGTAAATATAGTGTATACTAATTTTGCATAGCCCAGCAAGTGGAATAGAAGAGTAAGAATGTCCGTAAAAGAGAAGACGCAGGTTCAAACCAGGCCTGCAAGGCGCAAAATGGCAACGCGTATGAACAGGAAATGCAAAAAGCGGCCCGACGATATAACGCATCATACAGTTCCCGCTATACTCAGGTCCCGGATCTCTTGCAGAACTTCTTCTACCCTGTTATCCAAATCGCCGCGGGCGTATTGATCTCTTGTCTCAGCGTCGAGATATTGCTGCACCTGAGCCATGCGCGAATATGCTTCGGCGCAAAAACGTAGTTGAATCTTGACCAAGGCTTCGAAACTGGGGTCCAAATACGGCACACGCAGATCGATGAGCTGTGGAAGTTCCGTGAACAGCTGTTCATTAAGCTGCTCGTATGCTTGCTTGGCCATCTCGGTCTCCTTCTCCGCCCGGGGCAGCTTGGTGGCATCCTTGTCTGGCTTCTCGACCAACTTCTTCACTTTCGCTCGCATAGCGTCGTAGTCCAGCAACTTGTGGTTCCGCTTCTTGATGCACTCGTTGATATCGGGGAAGTACGCACAGAAGCGCGAAATGGGGTCGAGTACGGTTGCTCTGTCAAGCGGATTAACGATCGTCAGTGTTTACCTGCAGCAAGTATAATCATCCACAGTCGTACCTGTACGGCCCATCCAATGCTTTGATCGTCTCGGCGTCCAAGTCCTCCACAGCTTGCTTGTAGCTTCTACTCACACCATCCCGAGTACCGGCCTCGCCGTAAAATGCATCAATCGTCTCCGCAATGCGCATTTGAGAAGCCGTCATAGCTTGCGAGCGTGTCTCGGTCAGCACAATGCCCCGCCATATGAACGGTAGTGTTTTCGAATCGTTGAGACACACCTCGTAACGAATCCAGATATCCCTTTGCCTCCTTCTGCAGTCGATTTGCCGCAGCCTCCATGGTCCGATATCGTCTGGAAACCGAAATTTCGATCAGTGGCTGATTTCAAACATGCATATCCACAAAGCTCATACCGCTCCTCGATTTCATAGTCCCGGTCATTCGTTCTCTCGACATGTCCTGTATGGCGGTTATAAGTCCATGTAATTTACCACCACGCTTTGTTCTCTGCGGGAGCTTTGCAGCCTATATCGCACAGTTGCGGGGAATCATACCTGTTTTCATCATCACCTGCGTTGTCGCGCGGTTGACATTTTTCTTGAATCCTACATAGCAACGTACCGATGTTAGTGTGTGTTGAGCAAAGAACCACTCGAAGAGAAATTGAATCGCGAACCTGCCCAAGACATGATGGCGGCTGTAGGCAGAAATGGGGGAGCTGGAAGCGAGCGAGTGCAGAGAATCGAGTAAGGAGTTTCGAATAGAGAGAAATAGGTTTCGCAAAGAGTGTTTGTTGAAAGCGAAAGAAAAATGGTAAGAGTTCGAGTGCCGATATTAGGATTGCACAGTGTTTACAGCGAAGGTCTATCGTCGCAGGGCTGGATCTGGATAAGATGCCCAAATGCGGGACGATGATGATGGGCTTCGGGATGATTCCAGGTGGCTGTGTGTGGCTGTGGGTATGGTATTTGTTACCTGACAAAATACGGATGCCTAAGGTACCTACGTACGGAGTATATGTGGTAAAATTACTTCATGGCGGTTTCTATCAGTAACGGATCCGACGGTTTGGGAACAGTAAGGTACTGGACGAATTTCCCGCGTACGTCATGTCATCAGAGAGGAAGCCTCACAATCGACGATTTGAAGATGATGTCAACTTGAACGTCGGACTCGATATGGAACACTGCATGAAGATGGTCGAAAATAACTGGCTAACCTAAGGTACTAGCAACAGCTAAAGGTTCCAGTCTCCTGTAATAATGCGTTCAATGAAATGGTACAGAGTACATATGGGCAGCCTGTAACGGAGTAGGCGATTAGCACAGCGCAATCTATTGGAGACCGTTCAAGAACCTATGATCAATTCTATATCACCCAGCTTTGCTTTCTCTGTACCATGGCACATGCAGACGCTCCTGCATGAGGTGTAGGAAACCATGATATACCGTCCAAATATGCCTTCCAAAATGGCATGATGTCAAGTCATATGGTTGAGCACAGATAGACAGACGATGGATATGGATTGATGCATGAAAAAGGACAATTGCCTATTTCTCACTTGCTTTGCGGCGTTCATTCTATCAGAATAGAGACCACGATGACATAGTGTACATGAACGGCTGTGCGTAAAGAAGTCCTACTTAATCAGCCACCCTCTCAGCATAACTCATTATATAGATACAGATCTGTTGGAAAATCGGGCATGAAGAATATGAAAGCGCCGAACCGCGTCCCGTAACCGAAATGCCGGTAAGCCAGGTGAAGAACAATGCACGCGTAACACCCGCTGAGTCCATGAAAGAACCCTGAAAAAACTTCGAGTCATAATACCTCGGGAAAGAAAAAGAGATATAAAAGGCGCTAGAAGAGGAAAGAAAAAAGTTGTGCAAGGGACGAAAGAATGAAAGAAGACAGAAGAGATGAAGTCAGCCTGTAGAATGCTTCGTCAGCCAAATCAAGAGGTAGAACAAGCGCGGCAGTAGCGAAGTTGACATGAGGAAATCATTAAACTTTGTAGGAGCCGGAAGTAGAGCCCTTCAGTAGAGAAGAAAGAGCACTGAAGAACGAAATGATAAGCCCGATGGTCATGACTGTTCGTTGCATTGGCATCAATTCATGACGATGAAACTAAGCCCACAAGCTAGTAGCAAGGAAAAGAGCAACACAAATATATGCGCCTGGAAGTAAAACAAAGATGCCTCCTTCTACAGAACTAGTCAAAGGAGGACAGCCGCCTGGAATGGGTAAGACATGAACCACCCTGTTTTTCATATGGGACACAGGAGGCAACGGTGAGGCAGATTTGCGAAGGGAGGACAAGCCCAGGCAAATACCACGTAAGATGGCTTAGACAATACCTCCCCAGATGTGCGAAAACCCGCCATTTGACCCGCAAGGATCAGATAACATGCCAAGCATAATCAGAACCCTTCCTCACCAGCCTTACACAGCTTAATCTCGCGGACCCACTCAGATTTGAGAACCTGTGAGGCGTTGATACGGCGAGAAGGATTGGGGTCAAGGATGGAGTAGATCACATTGCGACAACGGGCCTGAGGAACTGTAAGCTTAGGAGACCCTGTGAGGCAACCTTGATGAGCTCTTACCCGATGCAGAGTTTCAATAGGAGCATAACCATCCTCGTGCTTGCGGCCTTCCAGATAACGCTGGTAAAATTCATCCTCATCCTTGCGGGCAACCCTCCATAGATGCCTTCCTGTCCTCATAGCCATGTAGATGACACCTGTAGCCCAGACATCAACAGCCCTTGGATCGAATTCCTTTTCCACGTATTCCTCGGGCGCAATGTATGGAGCAGAGCCGCAGAGACCCGCCGTCATGTGCGCTTCCTTCTCCCACGCCATACGGAAACACTCGCCATTCCCAAAATCTGTAATCTTGAGTGCCCCGTGAGTGGTCAGGAGAAGGTTCTCCGGTTTGAGGTCACGGTGAGCAACACCCATTTCGTGCATGTATTCTACACCACGCATGAGCTGTTTGAACAAACAATCGGCCTCGGCAACTTCCAGTTTGCCAGCGGCCAACACGAGTGTGTAGAGATCTCCGCCGGCACAGTATTCCATGACCTCACAATAGTCGCCTTTGGCGTCCTGTAATAGATCGAGGGTGTGAATAACGTTAGGGTGGCGGAGGGACGAGGAAATGCAGAATTCGGAGGTCAATCGTTTCTGATATTTCTTGGCGGTCTCCTGCGGGCGACGGCGGAATTCTTTGACAGCATAGAGCTGCTCAACTCTGGAGTCCCTCGGGTCCACTTTGTGAGAGATCCGGACAATACCGAAGGCGCCACGTCCAACAATCTCCTGACATTTGCCATATTTATCAACGAGAGAGGCCGTGGCGTTAGGGCCCCCCTTCTTGTCGGCGGCCAGTTTGTCACGCTCAGTCTTGAATTGGTCGATCCAAGTAGACATCAGTGACAGTTGTTGGTCATCCACGTGGTCGTCCTTCCTTCTGCTACCACCACCCAGCATGTCTCGCAAAAGATCGGTCAGCTTCTCCTGCCGTCTTGCACTCTTGAGATGGTGACAGTGTGTTCCATCTGGAAACACCTCAAATCGCTTGTGTACGATAGAACCTTCCCTTTGGTCCTTTCCATTTGCAGGCTTCACTTTCTTTTCTTTTTCGGTATCACCTTTCGTCGACGTCTGTCGCGAGGGAGCCCGAGATGAAGGTCTTGATGTGGGTCTAGATGGCGCTGCACTGCCATTTGTAGGAGCCTTTATGCTTTCCGTACTGCTATCTGAGGAATCTCGAGCGGAATCTGGCTCTCTGCTTTCTTTAGGTTCTTTTGAGGACGACTTCCCAGTATTTGAGAACATGCGGGTGAGGCGATTTGCCATGGTAGATCTTGTGGCCTTTGCGGGCTGGGGATGCACGGGGAGTACATCCCCATTCGCGGCGGACAGATTCATGCCCGCTAAAGCTCCTGTTACCTGAGACTCTCCATCTCGAGGGTCATTCGAAATTTGTGATGCTGCGGCGGATGAGACTGCGGAAGGTACAGGTGAAACAGATTGCGGAGTCATGTGCGGTGAACGGAGTGGCTATGTGCGTACGGAGGACAATAGGAACAAAAGTCGCCCCCGTTGCGAGTGGGAGGACAAGCGCCTACAGCACGAAGCTGAAGATGCCAAAGTTCAAAACTTTGGAAGATATGAGATTTGAATGTAAGGGAGAGAGTAGAGAAGGAGGGAAGAGAGGGGGGCGCGCGCGAGGGAAAAAAAAGTGCGGTGGCCCTGTGGTGGCCTGAGGCGACGGTCTACCGAGAAAGTGTAAGAAACGGAAAGGTGACGAAAGTGACTTTTTGAAGTGGAGGACGGGCGAGTTCGACACAAAGAACCTCCAGAAACAGGGTGGGAAACAAAAAGAGGAGAAATGGAAAAAGGAAAAAGGAGACAGGCACCGCGCGACTAGGCACGAAATGCCTCGATGAGACAATGATAAAACAAAATGACTCTGTAGATATATTTGAGTGTGTGGCCTTGCAAAATTAAAGGAGAAAGAAGACAGTGTAGCAAAATTACACAGGGGAAGATGGAATAGCGTTGCCTACGGGGAGGAGAGGTTGAAATAGTACAGCAGCAGTTTGTACTGTGGTTGGCGGTACTACGTCGCAGTAAGAGGTGGGTGAATGGAAGTCTCCAGCAGGAAACAGCCAGTACCAATTTCGCTTGAAAATCCTCCTTTATGATTCGATTGACCGTCTATCATCTTCATTTTTATCTTTGAGGGAATTTGGACAGATCAAAGTCCAGTTTCTACACGCTGTACTACCTGCAGTTAGACTTGGACAGGATGGAGGCAAACTCGCAACATCTGTAAGCAATCGAAATCCAGCTGAAATTGATTCCCCATTACGAAGCAAAATTACGGGGGTATAACCTAAGGTACCCGACAGTACGGGAGTACCTACCGGACTGAGTACTGACCCAGGTTCCGGTGCCAGCTCTGTTTGCCTTCCGCAGTGCTTGAAGGCCAGGTAGGTTTCATGCCTGTCGTAGGTAGGCAGGTGGGTAGGTACCTTACCTGGGCGATGTGTAATCCTGATGATTTTGTATCATAAATATGATACCGGACAATAACCTTAAGTACATGTTTGGATAGATGGGATGATATTACCTCGGTACCATCAACTGTTAAAGCCATAGCTATTATTAATGGTGGCACACCCACCACAACATGATAATCATCATCAGGTGTGGACAGGTATGTACTGATTTTAGTCATTGTACAGTCAAGACTTAGCAGATGACATAGATGACATATTAGACTCCGAATGGCATAGAAATATACTGAACTAATCGGAGCTGGCGGCCAGTATCTCAAGTCTGAAATGCATAGTATTATTAAGGTCATATATGAAAAGTGGCGCAGAAGTGCATGATTACCAATACCTGACAATATGCTATTTCCACAACCTCCCCACCCTCAAAAAAGTCTTGGAATGAATCGGAACTGGTGTGCGACCGCGGCCATGAATGTCAACATGAAAGGGACTCAGAATTATTCATCTATTATTATTACTTTTAGGTTGGCTGTCTTCTACCTTAGGTACCTCTAGCAAATGGCCACAAAAACATACCTGGTGTAATAGCAATAATAGATGGACCGATTGACAAACAACACCACCACAACCTAGCTGTCTCTAAACTTACCGATGGCAGCGATGCAGTGAGTATGGTAAAACATCATCAAGCATGCTTCTCCTTCCTCTTGTGAAAGTCAGTAGGATGACGCTCGTTTCTCAATCTCAATCAGTCCATTGGCTTGGTGCCGGAATGCTGATCATCGCTTGATCTCACACGGTAATGATAATGCTTCGAGGTGACGTTGTCCTTACCGGAAAGAGTCAATATCAGTCAACAAAATTGAGGCTGTGCATTCTCCTCGATCATGCATATGTGATTCGATCATACCTTATTATCAATTGACCCCACACATCACCAACAGGAGCCGATGGCTTGAGTGGCTCTGCTCTAGGACAATTCGATCATTAGGTGTTTTCAAGTGTCAATTAGTAGTATCACCAGCTAGTAAACTGTGGCGGGTGACTCTCCCCTCTTGGACAGTCTCGAAAGCTTTGCTTTCTCCACTAACATCACCTAAAAGTCCGATTTCTCCGGAAAAGTCAAGACACATGAGGGTAAAACTGTAAAGATATCTGATTTCCACTCTTCCTGGCAAATATCCAATGGCTTCCCATTGTATAGGAGGTAGATGATCGACTCGTTGCGGAGGACCACCCGACAGTCAAAGTAGTGATACAGTCAAGTACCATTATCATCAAGCATTGTCAGGCCGACAAACCGATTGCCGTACATTTTTTTTTTTCCCACATCGGATGATTCTAAACAACCTTCCCGCATCTGGTCTGATTATTTTGCACAAATGCTTTGCTTCCGCATGGTCTCCGCGGTCTCCGCTGCCACTCAATCTTGCATGATTACAAGGCCAGGGTCAACCTAAATCAACGGGGGCCATCGGTCTCATTGACAACTGGATGGGGTATGGATCTTGGACGAGTGAACAGCTGTCCCATTCGCAAGGAGATTTGGAAACATTCTCCACGAAGGCCTTTGTTCCGTAATGCAAGCCTACGCAAATTGCAAGGTAAGCTAGGGAGTAGCTACTCCTAGTATTTATCTAGTCAAGCAAGAACCGACAGATCATTGGAATTTCCCCGCGAAATTAGCTCCTAGACTTGCATCAGTGGTGAAATAACCAGCCAATAGGTCTCAGCACTGATTGACAGCTCTTTCCTCTGGCTGTTCTTGAAGTCAAAGAGAGTTTTGATCAACAGCGCCCAAGGAGCCCATATTCTCGTGTACATGACTTCGTGATCTGATCATGAGCGATCCGTATACAAGTAAACCTAGAATATCCGTCATCACCTCCTCCAGTCCTTTCAATCATGCATGTCTCTCGTTTTGGTTGCGCTGCGAGGATCTTGGCCGCGCGGGGTCAGCCCTCAGCAGCTATCTACCAGTATTAAAATGGGATGAGACGGCAGAAGAAATGATATTATTGTACGGAGTACGGAGTAGTAACCAGATACTTCGCACATTATTGTTATGCCTTACGCTGAAACAATCGACCCAATAGACGGCTCAGAGAAGAGCCAGTTGCCGCTTGTATCCTCGAGCATTAAGCAATCGTCAAGCTCTGGCAACTTGGCAAGATGGACCCTCAGGCCATCCTGCAATCACTGCGCTTTTTCACTTCCCAACACCTGGCAGCTATCCAAGACATGCTGCCTTCTTGGCACATCACCAAGCTGTAAGCCTACTACGGTGTAACCGCAGCCTTTTTAGCTTTGTGAAAAGGAGATTTCCCTATCTCGCATATGGCATCGGCATAAGAGTTATAAGGTCTCTCTGCAGGGATGTTGTTGAAAACTTGGTGTACCTCGGGTGACTCCTATCGCTGCTATGAACACTAAACTACCCTCACAACTTAACTACAAGTAAGAGACGTCAGACATGCCAGTTGCGAACTTTCATAATTGAATAAACTCTTTCATAAAGAGATGAAATTCTGAGCCCCTGTTGATGCAAACTATCATTAGAGAAGTTTTTACAGTATGGCCAACCTTTATTTTGTGACTAAAACATTGAGATGGTGACCGCTCGGAACGAGCAGGATAAAACGAGGGATTTTCCAGGGCCAATCAGAACGAGTGGGATGAACTAATCTAATCGCACCAGTTTGACGCCAGTATATATTGAGATGAGGTTTGAAAGTTGGGTAAGTGTGTTGGATGACAACTGCAAATTGTGCCATGCTAAAAGGGAGAGCCACTAGAGTGGGAGGGGGAACCTGTAGTCAGCTCATCTGGGATGGTCTTCCAGATTACTATCTTGTTTGCAATTTGACTATGTGCTTGGAGAATCATTTTGGCCACTGGATAAGCCTAGGACCCCTCCAATATTCGGCTTATCTCAAGACTCGGTAGATGTAAAAGGAATGTTGGCGTATTGCTCAAAAGAAGAAAAGAAACGCCCTTGACGTAAGGGAGAATGTCCGCAACATTAGGAGACATCTGTGCAACTGAATTATCTGGATTTATCAGTGAGCGACGAACAAAACTAGCTCCAAGTTGACTGACTAAATGGCAGAGCAGGATTCTGTCAACTGAAGATTCGATGTGTTCAATGTAATACCAGAGGACAGGAAAGCCATCGATGACCGGCAAATACCTATGTATTTGCATCTAATCCATCTTGCTAGATGCCACAGAGCGTCCAGTAGCGATACTTTCACGAAGTATGTGCTGAAATCTTGGAATGCTACTTGCTGCCAGGGACATTGATCGCACCGTTCAACAAAAAGGAATGATAGTAGCCGCATTAAGGCCAAGGGACCTGTCGAGACTTGAAGCGATTTGTTGAATGCTGACGTCGGATTGCTTCTAGTTATACATCCCATGCAACATGGCAATGCTGCAAAAAACTTCATTCTCTTTCTCAGAACTTGCGTGAAGTCCGTCTGAGCTCAAAAGAAAATTGTGGAGTCGTCTCTTCATTAACGAGTACTTCTTGCCTCTATAATGAGTGAGCTAGTATGCATACTCCAAGATTTTCTGCTGCTTTGTTAGGCCACAACTTGGGGCAATAGTAGCTTCGGAGAGAAGAAACATGGCGTGGTTGAGACTCGGAAGTAGAATGGGGATGCTAGGACCTGGCTCCTCCATGAACCTCCGTCGAACAAACTGTCCAGGGGTCAGAGTCAGCTCTGGTGCATTGAACAGCTACAGAAGGTTGAGCCGGGATCAGTGTGGCATTTCCTGGCTTCCCATGCCGGGATCTCAAGAACAAAGTCCACGAGTTTCCACATACCTAGGCCTGACAGGTAACTGCCTGGCTCCCCTACTATTGTTGACCCCTACTCCAGGCAGATGAATCATGGATGTTGCAGCAACAGCAGGTAGCACTGAGTGGGATGAGAATAACTCAGCTCCGCCTGTGGAAGGGTATGGCAAGTGTATGATTAAGTACATCTTGTCGAGAGACTCGCGATAATGAACTTTCTTCATAGGTACTCATCAGCCCGTTTCGTCCAAACAGTATCAATATCGCAACATTTTTTAGAAAGAGACAATAATGAATGGGAACCATGTGCTTTTCCTGTTCGAGCTACCTGCAGATGCAAATATCTAGGAAAAGTTTAATAAAAGATAACGTCTTATTATTGCCATGTGGTTACCTTATTGTTGTGCTGTCAACTACCTTACGGAGTACTCTGTATTCCATACAGAAGTTATAATCACAAAGTACCTATAAGCCACAGCCACCGCCACCATAATTTCAAGACTGCAGAATTAAGCGTTTGTGGGTTGTACATATCTATGTTAAAGGCTGAAACCTGTTTAGTGGACTGAACTTTCAACTTAACCCCTTAATCATTCGTCCTTGTAATTACCTCATCCTTAGGTGCCCCTGCTTCCCCAAGATTGTGTAATTATGAGTCTGTAAGTCCCCTCCATGGCTAACCCTGTGGTACAGAGTAAATCAAGAACCATACTACTAAAATCTGGGGACACAGAGTGACTACAAAAAAATCACCAAGGGAACCCTGGATCAAGCCACTTTCATCGTCCCATAAGGTAAGGTACCTTACCATTCACTGTGCCTTTGTTGGCTGGTATTATTACTCTGTATCATGAAAATGAAACAGTGCCTCAGTAGGTACCTAGGTACATACCTAGGTACTCCATACCTTAGCCGTCCAGTGTGTACCCAAGTATCTTTCTAACTTGATAAATTTCATCTTTCACAAATTACTTACTGTTTTGAATGTAATTTTCACAATAATACCTAACAAGCTTCCATTGCTCCAATTTCATTTTTGGCCTTCCCGAAGAATCTTAACCTGGTTAGGCTAGCCCCGGATTTGGATGGTGGGTGGAGAACCAGGATTACCTAGGTATCAGCCATACTGCCATATCGGTACCTAGGTAGTAAGGTAGTATGACGGTATCAAAGGTACAGTAGCAGTTGGACTTGAACCAGTATGGACACGAAGGGAAACAAGTCGGATCCATTATCCCCAAAATGTACTGTTTTGCCGAGCAACTTGCAGGTCTGCCGCGTGCATACTGCATACTGTAAAGTGTAGAGTGTGGACAGGTAGATTGATATTGATATTCCCAACAGGAATGTCGTCAAGCATATCTCAGCTCCAGTGGCCTGTCAGACGAGCTTACGGATATACTCGAGTCATTTTTATCAATCAATATCATCCACAGGTTCCTATGTAGCGTACGCCATTGGCGGATGAGCGAATTATGAGCGCCAATCGTAAATAATGGATGCTCTGCTTTATAGAGCCTGCTGCTTATAGATATACGAGTCTTGAGATAAAACAAGACAGCTGGTGCAGTCGCTAATGTGGGATACCCCTCCCGGGATGGCTGCAGATGCACTTGCACTCTCAATTTTCGCTGATCCCAACAAGGCCACTATTGCTATGAGGGATTATCAGAACCTATCAGCATGTACAGAGGAACTGTATCTTGCTGATCTTAAAGATAGACGGGCTGTTTCACAACGATGAGTTGTCGTTTGGTTTTGCAAGATGCATGCTCCTTATTTCTCTTTTCTTGCAAGTAAGAATAGAGATTCAACCTGCGGGGGATTATCCACTCCCCTGAGCGAGTTGTGACTAACAAATCCCTTCTCAACAACATTTTAATAACGTGCTCATGATTCCTTGGTTCACCTGCGTGAGCCCTAGCACTTCTACCTTGGCTTTGTATGGTCTCTCTCGACAGGTCCCATGCCTTGTCCGAAATCATCATGTCGCCGCTATACACTATTCTGAGACGGCATCGGAATGACCGGAAGGACTGTTCTTCGGATGAATTGGCGTGGGCAATTATCATTGAACCACAATTTATGACTATTGCGTAGGGAGCAATAGTGAATAATTGGACGCGCGACGAGTTTCAGAATACCCTTTAAATCTGATATCGCGGATGCTGGAAAGACACAAGGCGGTCGAAAAGTGCATGCATCACCAGGTATCAAACATAACGTCAGATCGACCACGAGAAGGGTGTGGGTTGTCGCCGCAGCAGGTGAAGCACCGACTATCGGCTCGAACTTTGTGTGCGGCCCCTCAGCCGGTAGTGATGATGGTTGAGCGCACAGCTGGTTTGATGATAGCACATGGAAGAGAAAGGTTCCTGTCTGCCTGGGCTTCCTTATGCTCGGCAAGTTGTGAATTGGTATTTCAAGGGGCATCTTCGATCGCAGAGAAGAAATTGGCAGTCCCCAGCTTGGTATTTCATGTGTGCCTGCCAAAGCGGTTGATGCATGATCGGATATTCCGGTCCGTGAGAGTAAAAGAAAGACAGTCGGTAGCTCTGATCAAGTTCAATGATGGGCACGGGCGTTCCAGCATCAAAAAAGGGTTACGTATAAGGATATGTGCTGGTCTTTCCATCGGGTCCCGGCCTCTAGGATAGAACTCGGGTCTATAGATAGGTAAGACAACGTTTCAAAGAGAATATAGGAGCCTCGCATCTGTTCAATAACTAAGGTTGACAGTACTTACCACAAATTGCTCGAGAGACTCTTCGAACAATTCATTATTCACACCCACACCTCCCGGATGTTCGACGGGTGACAGCGGATTTTTGACCACTAATAATGATCAAATCGTCAGAACTAGTTAGGACAATATTGATGCTGAGCACAAATCACGTACCATACTCGACATAGAGGTTGATATAAATCTGCTGTAAAGCAACTCGCATGCTCGGGCTCTTGACATCTGTGAGCATGACAAACTTGATATTTGTGGGAGTTTCGTAGTAATGAAGCTTGTATTGGCTGGTGCGATAAGTGACGAAGCTAGGTGCGCAAGTATTCGTTAATTATAAATCCAGGATGTGATAGAAGCAGCTCAATGGCTCTGTTTCCTCTCACCTGTCATCCTCACCTCCCAACTTGCGTACCATGTTTCGAAGGGAAAAAACAGTACCGAAAATGAGCTTCGCATCGTCGTCGGTGGTCCGCGCAGATTGGCCAAAAACAGAGGGGACACCATTCTGAGTAGCGACTTCAGAAGTCGGTCGCGACGATTTACTGACCATTGAGGCCGGACGGGGAAGCCATCGCCTCTTATAGATGCACTCGGCTAGAAGGGTGCAAAGGGACAGATCAGCCATTGTGTTTGTTTACAACAGAAAAGGGAGATCATTACCGTGGCGGTCGAAGATATAGAACGAATAGACGACCATTTCACCAGATGAATGTCGAGAAAGAATGACCCAGACACCGAGAGAGCAAGACGCCAGATACAGTAGACCTCAAGCCGTGGATTTTATGATTAAGCCAACAACGATGATGACGAGAACAATTAAGAGCGGTTCAATTAGGCTCGTCGAGACAAGAATGCTCGTGGGCGGTGAGAAGCCACTTCCCCTCTCTCCAAGTGGTGTCAACTCACCACTCTTACCCCCCTTTCGCTCCCCTCATCCCACTCAAATAATATCATCACATTTACTGTGGAAGAAAATAGTCTGATGGGCGATATTTAGCAATTTGCCCACTTTTCTTCTTGCGTTGGCACTTAGCTACTCTCGTTTCAGTCACTGTTGATCTGTTATCGGAACTTTGACTGTTCCCCGATATTCCCCACATTCGGCTTAGGCATCCAGGTTTATTATCAGTGCAACAAGACTCGGCTTTTTCATCCTTGAAAGAATACAAATTTCTGCAAGACATAATTTATTCTCATTCCATTGACTTTGGAACTGTTTGAGGTTCATTCGATGGCCGACGGAAATGCTGAGCCCAAGCACGATGCTATTCTCAACGCCATGAAAGAACGTCCCAAACCCAAGCCTAGCCGTTACGCGTGAGTCGAACTATATACTCCTCTCAGCTTCGTCAATCATTCTTAGATGTCACGAAGCTCGGTTACCTTGCATATCTCCTCATTCAATTTGCATGTGTTCATTGCTGAATAGATCCTGAGATTAGCTCCACACCTTCCTATGAAAGCCCCCAGAGGCACTATCGCCGAAATCCGAAAGTCCGACGTCCAGTGAAGGTTATTATCATTCGATCACTATCTCGCTGCGTGCGATTTGACTAATTCAGTTGGAGGCAGGAAACTCTCAATGCTCGCTCCGAGTATACCACGAGCCAAGATGATGGGACCGCCGAACATAGGATCAATCAATATGTCATAAAGCAGGAGATTGGCAGAGGATCATTCGGTGCTGTTCACCTCGCAATAGATCAATATGGAAATGAATTTGTAAGGCTGCTGTCATTTTGATGCGTGGGCGGGTTCGCCGTATGTGAGATGGACGCTATGCTGATGAGATGTGTATTTCCACAGGCCGTCAAAGAGTTCTCTAAATCACGACTGAGGAAACGCGCCCAATCACATCTTCTCCGCCGACCTAGAGGACTCAAAAGGCCTTCGGCTGGCTTCAACTCTCCTCTACATCGCCATCCGTCGGGGAATGGGGACGAGCACACCAAGAACCCGCTTTATCTCATCAAGGAAGAGATCGCCATCATGAAGAAGTTGAACCACAACAATCTGGTGTCTTTGATTGAAGTTTTAGATGACCCCACAGAGGACTCCCTGTATATGGTCATGGAAATGTGTAAAAAGGGCGTGATCATGAAGGTTGGACTGGAAGAAAGGGCCGATCCTTACAGCGATGAACAGTGTCGCTGCTGGTTCCGCGACTTGATTTTGGGAATTGAATATTTACATGGCCAGGGTATCGTGCATCGAGATATCAAACCAGACAACTGTTTATTGACGAATGATGACGTTCTCAAGGTTGTTGATTTTGGGGTGTCCGAAATGTTTGAGAAGGATTCGGATATGTTCACAGCCAAATCAGCTGGCTCGCCTGCCTTTCTTCCGCCGGAGCTATGCGTGGTAAAGCATGGCGATGTCTCGGGAAGAGCAGCAGACATTTGGTCTATGGGTGTTACTCTCTACTGTCTTCGCTACGGTAGGCTGCCATTTGAGAAGCAAAGCATTTTCGAACTCTATGAAGCCATCAAGAACGATCCCGTGGTATGTGAAGGGGAAACGGACGATAACTTCAAAGACTTGATGTTGCGGATCCTGGAGAAGGATCCGAGCAAAAGGATCACAATGAGAGAGTTGCGAGTGAGTTGTTTCCTGCTGTATATCAACAGCAACACGTATCTCATGGAATAGTCCAGGCGCATCCTTGGGTGACAAGAAACGGTTCCGACCTTCTCTTACCCGAAGAGGAGAATATTGCGCAGATAGTGGAGGCTCCAACTGAGGAGGAAATGAATACCGCTATAACAAGGAATGTGGGCCACATTATGGCTGTGGTATGCCTTTGTGCCCTGACGCTACTCTATCTTCCTCACGGAATCAACTGACATGAAGCTACAGATGAAAGCTGTGAAACACTTCAAACGGCTTCTAGGTCCAGCTAAAGCCGAGCCGGTGATGCAAAGTATCCTTGGCCAGGAGTATGAGAGCCATTTCGTCGAGCCGCCGCTCGAGATGGACCCGGAAGAGAGCTTCTCGGCCGGCAACATTCTCATGGCTAACAAAAGCCAGAGCGTAACTTCATACAATAGAAAGCCCTGGGAACGTGAGAACGTTCTGAAAGGCTATCATCAACAGCGCGAGGAATCACCTGAAATTAGTGGTTCAGCTAGCATGTATATTGCCCAACAAGACCCTGTGCTAGGCAGCTCAACCAAACATTCTATGGGCATTACACCAGAGAGACAAGATTCAGGCTCTGTCTGCAGCTACAAACTTCGGACCGACTCGATCGACGATCTACAGGCGACTTTCTCTCCTCAGTCCCCTTCCCCACAGATACCGCTGTCGCGGGCCAGTTCGGCTACAACGAAGCGTAGCGTCGAGGGTACCCGAGGGCACGCACGGGATCCTTTGGAAGAGGAATTTCCATACCTCTTCATCGGTCCTTCTACCTACACTGGGTCGGATCTGGAAGAAGGTCATGATACTGACATGGAGCGCAACCGCGACCAATCGGACACTCTGCTGTCAGACGAGCCCCTAGAGACGAGTCTAGCTGGGAATGCGGCTATCCCTATAGTGAGCGAGTCACCAGGTGCTGCTGAATTCGACATTTATGAAACAGCGTATCGACAGGAGATCGATCGAATCCGTAAACGCACTCTGGCTCGTCAAGGTACTCTACCCAAAGTGTACTTGACTCGCCGTGTTGAAGGTAAAGACGAGGTGTTAAGACTTGTCGAACACGGATCTCTTAGGACGAACCACCAAACTGCCGCTTGCGAAGCAGATGCGGTTATTGGTGAGAAGATTACGCCGCCGTCCAGCCTGCGCTCTGCGGTGAGCATGATAAAAACCCAGCTGGATGACCAGCTCAAGCTAGATGCGAAGGGGGACGATGCTCAAGGAGGACTGTCTTCACGTGTTACCACGTCAGATAACGAGCCTGAAACGTCGCCACTCGCTGCGACTAAATCGACAGCTACGGGAATCTCGTTGACGTCGACGCCGGAAAATTCCAAGACCAAGTTGATGAACCTCTTGGGTCGTGTCAGGGGCAACCACAGTCCTTGAGAATTTTGAATGAAGCCGAGTGAATCGGAAGATTGTCCTTCCGTGTGGTGCTCCACTATATTCTCCTACGCCTACTATTTGTGTTGAGATGAATAGATCTATTGTCGGACACATAACATGTAGCTATCTACCTCTATGGTCTACACGGAGTCTTCACATGAGTAGTTTTACCAGCTTAATTGGGAAAAGTCTGTCTCTGGACAATATAGCGACCGCTCAAAAGGACATAGTTCGACATAAGACAGGCGAATGTGTCTGCGATGTTGACATTAGTTATTATACATACAAGGGCATTAAAACCCATCCAAGTGAGCACATAAGACCTCCCACGAAGAGCAAAAACATTGGAGGAAAGAGAGAAATGATGATAAGGCAATGAAGAAGATGATGAGAAATGGTGGCAATATGCAGCCGTAGTCGTAAAATGACTGATCGTAGATGTCAAGCTTTGAATGGAAATGGGAGAGGCTATAGAGGGAAATGAGATATGCAATAAAGATCGCAGGCGAGGAAAGGAATGTCGATGTCATACGGACTTGACGCGTTCAACATGGCCACGTAGAATAGTACGGATTTCGAATGAAACAAAGTATGTTCAAGGCAGAGACCGAGGCTTGACTTTTTGCTGCGTGAGACAATGAGTATCGTGGTGCGCATATGCATTCGTCGGAGTTAGACAAGTCAAAGAACATCTGTCAGAGAAAGTGATGGGACCTGTGTCCTTCGGCTGCTCGACGCGTGGACGTATCAACTTGCTGGTTTGAGGGCGATTGCCGATCCTGAGCAATCAGGATTCGTCAAAGAGCCATCCCGCGTGAAAGAAAAAAGAAAACAACACAACACAGGGATTGGTAAAGAAAGAAGCAAAGATTGCATCGAATATGCCGTTAGTCGTAGCTCTCTTCGCAAGTCGTCTTCTCAACTGCTTCATGATGAGGGAGAACCAATGCTATCTATCGCTCAAAATTGACGAGTTTATATCGTTCATCGTGAGCCATCATGGCTTTTGAAGGGGAGAGGAGGAAAACACAAAGGGTTACAATAAAGAAAGAGAAAGGAACAGAAAGAGGAGAAGAGAAACAAGACCTTCCTGCACTTCTTCTTTAGCCAGATGATGTCACTCGGGCCGTCTTTCGGCTGAAGTAGCAGCAGGTACTTCGGGAGTAGACAATGCGGGTCCTTCTGGCCGTCTGCTCGCAGGATCGGTCAGGATCCGACGACTACTGTCTCCAAAGGAGAATCTCTCGGAAGGACGAGGCTCAAATGGCCGCTCCCCAGGATCCATCCGCGCGACCGGCTCTCTGTGGCCCAGTTGTAACGCTTGGGGTGAAGGTAGAGTCTGCCGTGGATCGATCGGTCTTGGAAGCTCTCTCAGTATCGGTCCCGGGTCACGACTCGGCACTCCTCTCGCTCGTCCATCGTCGATAGGTGCCATGAGCGTGATTGGCCTCCCAGGCGGCGGTGCATAGCGCAGCTCCGGAGTCGGGGCTTCCACGGACCGGACACTCGCCTGAGGTGTGAACGAAGTGCTTGAAGACATGACTCCCGGCGGGCTGGCTGGTGTTGAAGGAGCTTTCAGCCTATGAGATCCCGACCTCCGGGGAGGAGGGTAGGTTTCACCTCGAGCCTCCGCAGCCGCTTTGCGTCGCTCCGCTTCGGCTTTGCTTGGCCGGCCTCGTTTCCGGGGCGGCTCGCCTTTGGCCGTAATACTTTCAAACCCCGGGGAAAGGAGCGCAGAAGCGCTGCTCTCGCTGCTGTAAGAGGCCGTGCTGGCAGCTGGCCGAGGCTGGATAGCGCGTGGGGCAAGAGCGGGTTTGTCTAAGAGAAAAAGCGGCCGCTTTCGAATGTGACTGCCCTCGGATGGAACTGCTGGCGGTGCAGACAACTCATGACGGGGCGGTGGAAACGGTACCAAGCCCTGATTGACAGGGAGAGAGATCTGTGGCTGTGGCTGTTGTTGCTGTTGTTGCTGCTGCTCTTGGCACATATTGTGAAAAGCCAGTTGACAGGAATTCAGGGAACGGCCTGGACCAGAGTAGATTAGCAGAAGCCAGGCTGAACTGTCCACTCTGATCTTGACGAAAATCTCAACTCAGTGCAAATACGACATGAGACGTACGCACCCAAAAGACAAAAACAACACGAGACAAGCAGAGGGCCGGCATATCTGTACCTGTTGGAAGAGGAATATCCGTCCAGCTTGGGATGATGTGGAAATCTTTTATCATTTTGACCAGATGGCTGGAAGGAACTCCTGCCTTCTTGAGAATCTCAGTAAGTAGAGTGTACTAGACACATAGTCAGTATGGCCGAATGTGAGAACATTGGAAACTGCATGGAGAGACTTGATGAATGCTTGATGATGGAGCGAGGTCTTGTCTTACCCTCTCCTCTTCGGTCCATGGCCTTTCTGATATATTCGACATATCCCATAGATCATGGAAGCGATTCTAGCTGGCTTCCTTTCCCTCCCAATCCGTCAACAAACGAAGCCAGGATGATGTTTGCTTCTGTACAAGTGGAGCCCAACCTAGAAAATGACGCGATGCGCAACTACGGGGTCGAAGGTATCGAGAGCGAAACAGCAAACCAAACCCGAAAAAGAAAAAGAAAAAAAGAAAAAGAAAAAAAGAAAAAGAAAAAAGGGGAAATCAACAGGAAACCAATCTAGAAGTTGATCGAAGTGAAACAACCACAAAGCCTCCCAAGCGGAACAATGCGTCTACAGGGGCGTAAGTACAGACAAGCACGTGGATTCTCCAGAACCAAATCGGGAACTAGGCTAAGAGGGCAGCGAATGCCGACAAAGGAAACTGCTGAAGGTGATGGAGATCAAGAACAGCGGAGGATGGACATGAGCCGGACTTCGAATAGAAGGCATGAAGTTCAGACTCGCATCCGCTGATAGGCTGAATAGATCTCGATGTATGAGGCGACGGCTGAAGGACGCAAGGAGCAAAGGATGTATGGAGGGATCCTCAGGAAAAAGGCAGATCAGCAACTGCGGATGGTAGATATATTGCCACTTGCAGCGAGAATGGTCCAATTCGCTGGATTTGGGGAAGGAACTGTCGAAAATGAAGGTCAAGAAATAAAAGAAGGAAGATCGATAACGACAGCAACGACAACGACAGCGACAAGCAACACAATGGGGTTGAACCGTGTTGTGGCCACCAGATAGATAGGAGACGTCAAGAGGACCTATCGTGGCCGACGATCGACTGGATATCTGGAACAAAACAGTCTCAATGATGCATGTCGTACCAAGGAAGAGTAGTTTCAATCAGAGAATAACGAAATATGACAGGGAAAAGTAAAAGAGTGGGAAAAAGGGGGGGGGAATGGGACGAAAAGAAAGTCAATCAGATAGTAGGAAGCAGACAAAAATAAATCAATCTGACTTATTTCTGCCCCGGGAAGATTTTCTGACCAAACGGACTTTTCATTCGGGACAGCGCAGAAAGACAGTGCAGATGCACCAGCATGCGGCCGGTTAGCAGTAAGGGAAGCTGCAGGGACTCTTTTTCTTCTAGTTTCTCTGTGCTTGTCCTCTGGAAAGCGACGAGATGGAGCCACAGTAGGTAGATAGATAGTGACCATTGACCAAGAGAACTTCCCGGACCAGCGAAATTAAAGCATATCTAATGTTTGCGGGACCAGCCAGCCGGGGGTGGATAGAATTGAACCATACCCTACCTAGAAAAGGATAGTGTTTCAGAAACGATTGTTTCAGATGATTCCAAGCGTCTAAACTGTCGCAAGAGCGGAAAGGACGACGCCATTGAATACATGAATGCGCAGCGCACTAGACGTGGCCTCTCTGCTTCTTGCCTCCGCATGAGACTAGGATGATCGCGGGAAAAAGACGTATAAAGTCATCCAGTCTTTGAACGCACAGCGATCAAAAGGCGACAAGAACCTGGACGGTTTAGGAGGAGAGCAGGGGTAGAAACGGCCAGCCAGACCCGCATTGAAGGCGCGATGCAACAGCAGCCTCAGCCTACTGCTGTACTCCCGCACCACGGAGGCGGCAAAGTCAAAGAGGAAGAGAACAAAACTCAAAAAGCCTGTAGAAGGAAAACGAAAGAAATAAAATTTAACCATGAATAAGAAGAGCAACTGGGATGAGAAAAATTCATGTCAAATAGAAAGAAAATCCGGAGGGGAACCTCAACCGTGCCATTATCAGCCAGGCAGGTGCCCTGACTTGGAGCAAAGGATTCTAGTAACTTAGTAAGAGAGCAGCGCGTTCCAGCCATGAGTATCATGGACGCTAGACAACGATTGATAGGTGGACATTGCGCCCCAAGACATTGGGTCAACGGACTAGAATCGATAGGTTGTTCAGGACTGGAAGCTTGAGGAGCGATGTTCGGGGGCTAGCTCCCAGCTGCAGGAGGTAGCGCGGTCGATCCATCCCGACAGACAGCACCTCATCGCTCCATAACAGTATGTTGTGTTCCGTTGAGTGCTCCGTGATAATCTAGTAGCTGTAACAGAACCTGACGAAGAAAGCAAACAATGTATGCGCTGTGCGTCGATTCAATTAAGGATTGCGCCATGTACAAGCGACGATGGCATAGCGGAAACCACCACCTAGAGATCAGCGTGCCAGAAGACAAGCGGAGTGAACGGATCGAAAACGATGCTCGAAGCAGAAGTGGGGTAGACTTTTTTGACGGGAGTAGTACATAGTAATTCTGGAGGCTGGGATAGATACGAATGATGGATATTGATGGCATATTGCAAGAATTGATCCGATATTCGAGCACAGCAGTCCATCGGAACCTGCGATCAATCAGAAAGAGTGAGACTCATACACTGACCCACATTGGTTACTGTGTTAACAAGCTTAGGAGCATGCATAAAATATAGGGTGCGGGATTATCGCAAATCATAATAAAATAGTAGCAGAATAAGCGGGCAAATGAAGAAGGAGATGAAGAAAAACGACCAATACTAAGGTATGAGATGAGAGGGAAAAAAAAAAAAAAAAGGAAAGAAATCTCGATGAAGGAGAAAGGTCAAGGAGATGATACAATGAGTCAGACCTTCGTCAAACGCTGTCATGTCATAGCAACTGGAATTTGATGCCACTGCCTTTCCTTCATTGATGCCTGTACATTGTAAGTGTGCTGCATCATTATTATTGTAAGAGTCTCTGTAGCATGACCAACCCATCCAATGTCGGCTCCGATTCTTGCTTAATGGAAATTCTTCTACTCCGTAAAGGTTCAAGGACGGAGTAAGTATGCATCGTATTTGTTCTTCCATGGACTCGACGAAATTCGAGTGATCAAATCAGAAAGGACGTATCCGTATTACTTGCATCTTAGCAAGCATGGGACTCATCGCATTGGATCGATAACAGGATAGTTTTATGCACGAGAACCAGCGGCGTGCAGGAGAGGCAACGCCCCGCTGGTTTGAATCAACCGGCAGAGTGTAGATAGATAGTTCAACATGGCAGTTTCGGGCATTCTGCATGGACCTCTTGTCAATGAGTTACTCCATTCTTCCGGTTCGCCATCGATTGTCGAAGTATAACATTCATGAAAGCTGTTTCTCCGATGATCTGTGTGACGCGGTGTAGTCAGTCCTTAAGATGAACAGTACATTGAGATCGAGCTGAGGTTATGGGTTAGTATGTGGCGCAGCCATGAGATCCAAATCATCCAACATAGGTCCTAGTACGGAGTACCTGGTACCTAAGAAGCAGGTAAAGTATGGTAAAGTACGGTAAAGTACAGTAGGTAATGATCCATGGATGTTACCTAGACAAAGAACTGTACAGATTAGGTAGCATGCAACTTTAAGAAGAGGTCAATATGCTCTTTCTAGGTATCTACTTTAGGTATCTACCTTAGGTGCTTGGCTATGACTCAAGGTAAGATACTGACTAGGTAGGTACCTAGATGTGCCTTTGTCATAGTACCTTCACAGGAGTCAGGTGTAACATCATTTTCTTACGTACATAGGTACCTCAGGTATCTATCCCATACAAGTACCACTACCAAACATCCATCAGCATTGAAGATCTTCAGTTCTTCACTAATGACATGCTACTATAGTTAATATTACTAATCTACTAAGTTGCTAGCATATAGGGGATCTAATTCATCATCTCACAATCCAGGATGGCATGTTATGGTTAATTCCTTCTCCAAATAGTTTGTAATATATGTCGACAGCTAAGGTACCTATGACCTAGGTACCAGGCTATCTTTTCTTAGTAATACGTGTACTTTTAATATCCAGGTAACATTACAGCTGGCTGACTCTTCTTCCATCAGCACTAGTAGTGATCATTAATCCTTCTCTTCTACCACAATCACTAACTCCGTACTTCACCATTTCCTCTTTCCCTTGTCGATCTACCATTCGACCACTTTCTCTTCCCTTTTGTTCTCGAGGAGCTTCTCATGCTCTAGGATAGCAGAGGTCAAGAAATGACTGGCTCTTAAAGGCCGAAAGCTCTCATGTCCAACTGGCATGTTTCAACACCACCCCAGCTCATGTGCAGCTACACACAGTTCCGCTTGTATCCAGCTGAAATACCTTGCTCTCCTCGCTCATGCATAACTCATGATTTTTTTTTTTTTTTTTTGCCACTGATTTAATGGCTGAATTCGCTCTTCTGGTTGTTAAAAATTGAGTACTACTACGTATCAGTCTTCAGCTCTATGACGGTTTGACCTCCGCTGCAAGCGTTCGTTCCCACTTAGTCCGCTCCAAATGCCCATGCATAATTGAAAGTGCGACAACAGTGTCCAATCACTACCCGCCTCAAAACGCACCACTTCAAATGAATCGCTTAAGAAGACGGAAACAACTGAGGAACACTTGTCGCGACTAATCTTATCAGGTTTCATTTGATTTTACATGCGCATAATTTGCTGGTTTCCCGTCGTACTTGATACTGACCCGGCCGAGCAAGTTCTGCAGAAGTCGAGGGAGTCCCAGGTTGGGATCCTTCGGTTGAGGGACCAGGATGCACAATCCCCACTATGAACATCCAGCGGTGGTGCTCTGCAGTCTCTGCACTTCTACGCGTTAGCTGAACATTGAGAGATGAGAGGATACATCCTAGACAGCGCCCGGCAACCTCCTCTTGCGCATTACTCCAGTGCTGCGTCAGGCTCAGTTAGGTTTCTTGGGTATGATACTCGATGAAAAGTGCATCATGTCCCATTTCATCATTCACCCCCTTCGATCGTTCCATCCCCTTTGCCTCGGGGACATACCTCACGTCCATCTCACCAGTGGTAATTCCAGTGACAGAAGCGAGCACGAGGAAGAAATTGCGTCTATATCAGAGAGAGCTGGCACACGTCGCAGTCCTTGCTTACGCGGGTTATTGTGTGCAGATCGGCCGGTTGGCGTTGGACTTCGTCCATCCATTCAGAAGTTACTTTGCCAGACATTTGAGAGGCGCGGGGCGCTGAGAGACCAGAATAAATAAGCCCTTAGAGGATGAGGATTGGAATGGTCGAGAAAAGGATAGGAACACAATGCTTTGAGGAGCACAAGTGAAGAGGGGATGATTGGGGATTGCTCGCTGATGCCTATAATGGGGATACCCGCGTTGGTTTCGAAGCAGTCAACAGCACAAACAACTTCTCATCCCACCATTTTATGACTGAATCGGAAGGGATTCTACTCAGATTAGCCATCTGTCACCATCTGCCAGTGAAGGGCTGATTCACTGATGCACTGATATCGATCTCTCCCTTCCCTTCCATTTCACCCTGGACCGGGCGGTGAGAACATCAACTGGTTCCAACTTTTTTGCTGCATACTTTTTATCCTGCCTTCACTTTTGATGCTTCAAGACAGCAGTTATTATTCAACTTTTCAGGAACAATAGAAACATATCACGAGGAAGAATGGAAATTCTCTTTCGTCTTCATCCCTAATAGCTATCGTCTCTGGTCTCAGTCGACCTTGAATAAAAGAAACAGACCATACATGACAATAGAGTAATCCCTTGATTCTCTTTCCCTTTTTTTTTTCTATTTTTTTTACTTTTTTCCCTTTCTGATTTTCGCCATTTCCTCCTGTTCTTGGCAACCGCGGAAAACGTGGATAGCTTTTGATTGACTGCTCGATTTGACTCGACGTGAGATTATTTTCTTGAAGTCTTTCTTCGCTTTTGCCTTCGTTTTCTCTTCCCTCCCCCCCATCTCCATTTCTCAACCCAACAACACCTCAACACACACTTTGTCTCATCAACATTTATCGGAATCCCCCGTATTCCGCTCGCTGGCTCCTAAAGATTGTGCTCTTCCGTCCGTGTCGTCATGTCCTCTCATGACAACGCGGACTCACCCTCATCGTCTGTAGCAAATGCGGTGACCGCGATGAAGATTGAGCAGCACGACGGTGCCGCAGAGATGCCCATCTCCAACGGCGGAGATGCCGTTTTGAAACATGATCCCAACGGGTTACTAGACCACTCATTCACCACCAAAGGTCACTCCGAGATGGATGATCTGGCTTCGTCCGCTATCAAATCGCGGAACTCATCTCGAACTCCAATCAAAACCGAAAATGGAGATTTCACAGCCAAGGCAGAGAAAGTCGGGGGCGATATCACTGTCAAGATGGAACCCGGTCAGCCTCCCAAGTTATCGCGCAGCTCTTCGCAGAAGGTCGTTGCGCAACCCCCTCAGCTGTTTCTGCATTTGCCGGACAGCACGGCGGAAGCGCAATCGACTTTTGAAGTGATGGAAACTTGTACCTATGCCAATAAATACATGGGTTATACTGAGCATGCCATGGAATGCGATTGTGCTGAAGAATGGGGTAAGTTATGCGTTTTTTTCTCTCTTTCCTTTTCTCCAATCTCTTACGGTTATTGCTCTTCACTGCGATTTTCACTTGTCGGGTGTTCCCCCTCCTTTTTCTCCGACGCGCGTTCCTGGGTCCCTTGCCAAAGAAAATTGGGGGAAAAAAAGACAGGAAAACGACAAAGAGACCAAAAGCTGTCTTTACTGCTCATTTTTAACCCCTTCTATTGCGTACATGCCCATGTTCGCCAGAACCCCTCTAACTCGTTTGAGCAGAGCCGTCCGTGTCCAAGAATCTGGCATGTGGAGAAGATTCTGATTGTATCAATCGCGCTACGAAAATTGAGTGCGTGGGTGACTGCAGCTGCGGTGCTGAATGCCAGAATCAACGATTCCAGCGCAAAGAGTATGCAAATGTCGCGGTCATCAAGACAGCGAAGAAAGGGTTCGGTCTCCGTGCCGAGACTGATTTGCGACCGCACCAATTCATCTTCGAGTATGTCGGCGAAGTCATCAACGAGGCTCAATTCCGGCGACGCATGAGACAGTACGATGAAGAAGGGATCAAACACTTTTATTTCATGTCCCTCAGCAGAGGGGAATTTGTTGATGCGACGAAGAAAGGCAACCTGGGTCGCTTTTGCAATCACTCGTGCAATCCCAACTGCTACGTCGATAAATGGGTCGTCGGTGAGAAATTGCGTATGGGGATCTTTGCCGAAAGGGCTATTCAAGCCGGCGAAGAACTCGTTTTCAATTACAACGTCGATCGTTATGGCGCGGATCCTCAACCATGCTACTGTGGCGAACCGAATTGCACTGGCTTCATTGGAGGAAAGACTCAGACCGATCGTGCTACCAAACTATCTAATGCCACCATTGAAGCTTTGGGTATCGAAGATGCTGATAGCTGGGACACCGCTGTTGCGAAGCGGCCGCGGAAGAAGAAGATGGGCGAGGATGATGAGGAGTATGTTGACAGCGTGCAGCCTAAGTCTCTAGATGAGAACGGCGTCACCAAGGTCATGGCAGCCCTGATGCAATGCAAAGAAAAGTGGATTGCTGTCAAGTTGCTTAGGCGGATCGAACGCTGCGACGATGAACGAGTCCGCAATCGTGTGGTGAAGATGCACGGCTACCAGATCCTGAATTCCCAACTCACCTTGTGGAAGGAGGACTTTAATGTTGTGTTGCAAATCCTCGATATTCTGGACCAGTTCCCACGTCTTACACGGAACAAGATCATTGATTCAAAGATCGAATCCACCGTCCAGCCGCTGACAACTTGTGGAGATGAGCGGGTCGAGAAGAAGGCAGCCGCACTTTTGCAGCACTGGGCGACTCTGGAAGTTGGATACCGTATCCCTCGCATGAAGCGAGATCCGAATGCAGTCGCTTCAGTCAGCCAATTCGGGCGGAGAGAACATAATAATGATGAGCAGAAACGATCTCAATCTCGTTCGCGTTCAAGATCCCGGTCGTTGGATGCTCCTCGCGGGCCAGCGAATCCCGGTCGGAAGAGCAACGGTCCCAGAAACTCCCAGCATCACGGTCCCCGTCAGTTCCGCCGCCAATTCAATCCTTTGCCTCCGGGATGGTTCGCAGCCGAATCACACGGCAGGACATATTATTACTGCGCCCGGGGGGATGTCACCTGGACTCGTCCGATTCACGCCGCACCTGAGGTTGATGTCCCAGCCAGCCAGGCGAAGAACAAAGCCCTACAAGGTATCATCGATGGTATCTTGAATGCTAAGGAGAACACGCCGAAGGAGAAGACTGTCACACCAGGCACACCGCAAGCTTCTAAAGAAACGGCGAGTTTCAGTGAAGGGCAGGAGAAGTGGAGAAGTTACAGTGAAGAGAAACAGAAGAAGCTTTATGAGAACACGGTGAGCTCACCATCAAGAACACCTGTCGTTATTCTTGAGTACAGATGGCCTGACTTGTGCAGCTTTTCCCTCATATCAAATACGTGGTGGACAAATTCAAACACAAGCTTCCGAAGGAGGATTTGAAGCGCTATGCTAAGGATGTGAGTCGGCTCGTCGAGCCGTTCATTATGCGAGACCTAGTACATGTGCTAACCAGCGCTTCTTGCCTTGCAATAGGTCGCCAAGAAGCTCGTCAACTCCGATTTCAAAAACAATCGCGTGGAAGATCCAACGAAGATTAGCGAAAAACAACAAAAGAAAGTCAAGGCATTCTGCAAGGAGTTCTTTGACAAGGCTGTTGCGAAGCACCGAGCTTATGAGCAGAGAAAGGCCGAGAAGCAGGCAAAGGGAGGTGATTCGAAAGCAGGAGAAACGGCCAATGGCCACAACACCGTTGAAGATGTCGACGTGAACCTGTCTGATGGCGAAGCAGAAAAGGTTGAAGAGAACGATACCTTCATGGACAGCGATCCGCAAGGCATTCTCAAGCGCAAGAGGGAAGACGAAGTGGATCTTGCTGAAGGAAGTGCTGAAGAAGCGATGTCACCTTCGAAGAGGCAGAAGTCAACAACACCCATACCTCCTCCCCCGCCACCACCGCCTCCTCTAGGTGATGAAGAGCAACCCACGCCAGACGGCACTGGAGAATATCACTTCCAAGCTGAGAATGGTGATTCCATGCTGCACAGCCCGGAGACTGCACCAACTCCTCCTCCCCCGCCACCTTTGTCAACGGAGCACAGCGACAACGATGAATCGGCCCGGTCTCCCGGTATGAACAATCATCTGCTGGAACAGAAACCTTTCCCTGCCCCTTTGCCAGCAGAGGAGTACGACGCCGACTCGGGAAAGCTTCAGTCAAATCGAATCGGTATCGAGGGCCAAGTATAGCCGTATGCCCTCGGCTTGCATTCAGGGTCTCCTTTCTTGTCTCAGCCCAGGATTTACCCAGATTGGTGTTTACGGCGTTTAGTCTTCTTTTCTTTCTTTTCCCCTTCAATATCATGCTTACCATTTGAAAGGTTCATCAAGTTTGTCATATTCACAGCTGATGGAATTTTTATCTTTTTTCACAATACCCCCTTGTCCATATCTTTCGGAGATTCATGTTCATTTGCATATTGCGCGACGGGGCAGGAAACAGAAAACAAGGGAGTGATCTGGAATTGTACAACTAGCTTGAATTTTTCTTTTCTATTTCATTCTTGCTTCTGTGCATGTCACTAGTATTATTACTTTTGCTAACTTTGTTTCCTTTTCTGGGCCGTCGTCTGGTAGAGGCTGGAAGATGTTCCTTCGATCAACCTTGATGACTATACAACATAATATCGAAGAATATTGCTGCACAATGGATAAATCATCATCCACTCTTCTGAATGGTAATCTATATTCTGTAAAGATCAGATTTTGAACATTCAACCGATCTGAATGATCCATTTCGGGGGATTTACACCATAACCATAATCACGTGAGGGGGATACATGAGGACATGGAAATAAAAGGTAAAGAGGAAACAAAAGAATAAAGTAGAAAACCCGATTGGCCGGTTTAGTAGAAACTCTCCACAATACTCTCCTTGTTGGCATTGCCCACCCCCAGACCACGAGGGCCCATCTCGCCCAGCCGGAAGACAGATTCGACCACACTCAACTCGGTCGCGGTGGTGTCGAGACCGGTGACGGCCAGCCAGTCGTTGACGACCATGCCGGCGCCGACGACGGGGCTGCCGCGGTTGACACTGCCCGCGACGAGGGGCACCTGGAGTAGGGAGGAGAGCTCGTCCTGGTCCCGGATGGAGGTCTTTGGGTGGACGATACCGCCCTGGTTGGAGAGGGCCATGTACGAGCCCGTCAGGACGTTGTCGGCGATGGTTTGCCGGAAGACTTCGACGCCGAGGACGTCGGCGATTCTGTTTTTGACCGTGTCAGTGTCCGTTATCCCCGCCGTTTCTCTTTCCTTTCCCCGCGAGCAAGGACGAAAGCGCGCAAAACGTACATTTCCTCTGTTTCCCGCTCCAGATCCGGATGCACCAGTGCCACATGGTCATTGCAGCAGATGACATTGCCCAGCGCCGAGAGCCGCTCCTCTATCCGTTGGATCTTCACATCGTCTGGCAGCGTATTCCGCAGATGTTGCAGCTCCTGGTCTGTTGTCGTTGTGGGGACGAGAAGGCCTTTTCGGTTACTGTTCGAATCATCCAGACTGTCAGCTCCATGGCTCTGCTCGCCGCTCGCTCCTGGGTTTCGTTGCGTTGGAGCCAGTAAACAAAGACAAAAGACATACCCCGCTGTTAGACGACCGACAATCCGGGTGCCGGCAATGGTAGCATGACAGATGGGAATGACATCCTGGAGTTCCGCCTCGAATACACTGGTGATGTTGAAATTATCTGTCAGAAGGAACGGCTCGCAAGGCGAGACTCGGGAGCATGAGTAGCGCACCTGTAGAAGTTTTCTGAAGCGCCGATGGCGACAATCGCATATGAGTTAGTCAGGCGGGCGAAGACGCCGACTCTGCAAGAGTAAAAATGCAAATTAGTCCTCTCCCATAAAGAAACAAACAACCTTGGAGAGAAAGAGATGCGTCCCCGCTACTTACTCGTTGGAGTTTTCAAACTGCGCGCGGACGGCCATCGTGCGAAGTTCCGTAGCTTGCTAGGTACTGGGGTTCAAAGATGATTGAAAGTAGGTACTCTGGACACCCAGACGAACGACGAAAATATAAGAGCGTCTGTGTGAGACTGCAAGCGAAAGCTTTGCGAAGCTGGGTGACGTCGATACTTGAGGAGGGGAAAATTCGGATGAGGAACCGGCGTGGGAAGAAGAATGAAAAGGACAAACCCCCAGCTTTCTTCGCCGAGCGAGAGTAATTGAACTTTGGGGAGTTTAGTTTCTGGTCTTTCACAACGAAGAAAAAGCCAATATTGCCGCTCACGAGGGAAGTATTTGAAGCCCAAGAAAAGATTATCAAAAAGCTCCGTCGCATCGCCCCGCTCTGTGTGGACTAGACCCAATCGGGGCGGAGGAGGAGTCACCGAGACCGAGTCATCAAGAGTCATTCTTCGCCCCATAGCTACATGTTAATGCGAAAGTCAGCCCCAGAGCAGTCAGTCATTGTATCCTTCAAGTGACCTATCATCACAGTGAATCTTTGAAAGTGGTTCCTGTGGCTCATCAGGCCCAAAACAGCAGCGCACTGTGACCCACCGCTCTTTTCACAGTCCTCTATCCCTGTATACCAGTCCAGTTGCTTGCCGAATAGTACGAGAACAGTAGGTGAATGGTTGCTGGGATCTATGCTATTGAGTATTGTACATCTTTCAATCCAAAAACACCTCATATGAATACAGAGAAGCAAAATCAACCAGAATCTCAGATCGATCGTAGAGTACACGCTTTCTCATTCCAATGGGCCCGCCATGGATGACAATCTCTGCTTGCAGATTAGATAACGCATCAAATACAAAATATGCTAGTCACAATGGTCCATCTACTCATAAGTAGATGGATATATGCAACAATGTGAATCAATGAGGACGACCCGATCCATGCCAACGCCTGGGCAAAAAGTCATAAACCAAACACAACGACCCAGAGTCAGTAACTTACCCCCAAGAGAATTCATAAGAGAGCAGAAAGTAAAAGGGGACCATCGAGGAGGAAGGTATCCAGGCAAACAGAGAACAAGGAGCCGAGACCACCACCTGATCCCGTGGGCAACAAAGCTCAATGCTGCTCCCTTTTCCCCCTTCCCCACGATACTTCCCTTCTAGAAGGGTGGCCGAGGGCCCGGAGGAGGTGGGTGTGTGTAGTACAGGGGCGGCGGAGGAGGCCCGGTTAGAAAGCCAGGCAGGGGAGGACGTTGAAAGTTGGAACCAGGGGGAGGGGGCAGTTGCGGAGGGCCGTTTCTGGCGGCGAAAGGATCCGGTAATTGCCCAGCAGGCAGCAACCGACGTGGTTGCTGCCGCTGCGGAGTGGGGGGTGGTAGCACAAAGGCTCGCGGATCAGTTGGACCCTGGATTCCCTGAAGCTGAGGAGGTTGTGGGAGGATAGCTCGGGGTGCTGGGGCTCGTGGCGTCATGGCCGCTCTGGGCGGGGGCAGGGTGGAAGCGATTGCGGCATCGGCCAGGGCGTATAAAGCCTCAGCCCGCGACTCGGGTACCGGAGCGGATACCTTGTTACTCTCCACCATAGCGTCATCTTGCGTTTGGACCACCCCCGTGGCTTCAATGATCATGCTAAGAACATCATGTGCTGAGAGACCAGGGGATGGCACAGCTTCTTCCATGTCGTTCATCTGCGGCTCAATGTCGCCTCCCAGCTTGGCTCGTTGAACAAAATCCTCCCAGCCACTCAGGGCACGCTCGTACAGAGCAGCACCGGCAGGGTTTCGCACAAAGGATGAATAGTATCCCCTCTTCATCTCTCTGGCCGGCGGACGAATACGTCCACGGTCAACCTCGGTTTCGGATTCATCCGTCTGTAAGACAACGAGTTAGCCCGCAGTCTCCTTCGCCAGTCAGATATGGTTCGGAATGACTAACCTCAGTGTGTTCATCATCCTCTGCAGCGCGACGGCCCTCAACGAATGCCATGTACGCCCCCTGACTTGCAAGAAGATGTTCGTGTTGAATTTCGCGGGCTTTCCTCTGTATGATATGGCGCTTAGCATCCGGACTTCCTGAGGGATGTGAACAAAGCGGCAAGGACTTACCCGAAATTGTATCTCGAGATTCTCCTTCTCAAGAGCGAGAACCCGGTCCGCATTGGCTACCTTATATTCGTATTCTCGGCGCAATATCTCCCTGTGTCTTTCTAATCTCTCCTGTAGTTGCCGGTTGACCTCATCAAACTCTGGCACTTTCTTATGGGCGTTCTTATCCCGCGCAAGCTTGCGCTGAGAATGCTCGGCTAGCACAGACAAAGCCAGTCGCTGGGCCGCTGCTACCTTCTTGAACGCCTTATCCAGTTCCCGTTGGCGGTCCCGCATCTTCTGAGTGGCTGGAGTCGGAGAAGGAGAACGCAGAGGCTCGGGTTCTGGCCCAGAATCCTGGTCATTATCGCCATCCGCTTTGCGCCCCTTTTTTTTGCTTTTAACCTTTCCCTTTCCTTTGCCTGGTCCTTTGGATTTTCCTTTCCCTTTCTGCACTCCCCCGCCGCGTGTGGAGGCTCCCATGCCGCCGCCTCCACGGCCACGGCCCCGTCCCCGTCCCCGTCCACTGCTGACCGTAAATTCAACACCATTTTCAGAAGCGGGTTCTTCAACTTCTTCTGTGATTTGACGAGACTCATTACCTGCCGCCGGTTCTTTAGCAGCAGTGGCATCATTGTCCGCAGCATCAGAAACATCAAGATTCGCGTCGCTAGCATTGACAGCAGAGACCCCAGTAATTTCAGCATTGTGAGCATCGGCAACATCGGCGTCCGCAGCAACAGATGTAGTGGCTCCGGCTTTGAGAGCATCGTCCTCGGCGGCTTCAACTTCACTCTCGGCAGCAATAGCATCCACGTCAGCAGGGGACGACGGCGCTGCTTTGTCATCAACGCTATTCTCAGTGCCTTCCTGTAACTGCTGGTCCAACGCGCGGTCCAGCTCTGCGTTCTCCACTTTCGGCTTCTTGCGTGGAGAAGTAGGAGAGCGCATGAGCTCCCCAGCGACGCCGTCATCGGGCTCTGGAGACTTCCGTTTCAGTGACTTGGGTGGGAGAGTCATGGGTTCGTGCTTTTCCTCACTCTCCAAGTCTGAGGGTTCGTTCAGTTTATCCTCGATGTCATCAGAAACGTTCTCCTTTGATAAATCTTCATCACCTGGTTGAGATGTTTGATTTTTTGTGGATAGCTGCGCAGTATCTGTATCCAGAGGGCTGATGTTCTCTTCGTTTCTTGCGGCACTGTTTTTCGAGGGAGACGAAGTGATTGTAGAACCAGTAGCAGCTGCAGGTGAATTAGCCGGTGCTGTTGAATCGCCGGGTTTCTCGTTAAGGCTGTTGACCATCTGTCTGCTCCGTGTCCGTGTCCGGCCGCCAGGAGCCATGCCGGCGGATGGGCTGCCATCAGGCTCTTTGGACTCAACCCGAGAGTTCGAGAGAGTATTATCGGTGGAACTAAGGGGTTGGATATTGCCCCTAAGTCTTGCAGACTGCCTCGTCGTCCTTGGCGTCTCCTCAACAGTAGGAGCTCGTTTGGCGCGCTTATGCCGGGGGGTCTCTGGAACAGTCGCCGATGCTGCGCTGTCAGCCGGAGCTGGAGCAGTGAGGGCCGCGGCCGCAGAGGGCACAGCAGGGCCAGCCGCGGCCGCGGCAGCAGCGCGTGCTCGAGAGGTGCGAGTCTCACGGACAGGGTTGGCAGTGTTGGTAGCAGTATTGCCCACAGGAGCATTGTTTGCTTGGGCTTCGCGGAGACTGTTGGCCTGAGCCTGGCGGGCACTATTGGCTCTCGCCGCGCGGGTGCTCAGCGTGATAATGCGTGACGGGCGACCATTATTGAGATTGTTGTGAGTGGTATTGTTAGTAGATGATGGGGTGCTCGGAATGTTCATATTATGAGCACGAGCATCTCGGCTAGCCCGAGCGCTCCGGGTGATACGAATGTTGGAGTTATCCTCCCTGGAAGGATCTATAGTAGAATCAGAAATCGGCACTGTAAGTATTGAACAGTCGAGCCCTTACCAGCTAGGGGGGTCATGTTTCCTGGAGGTGTAGCGCCAGCGCCAGCAGGCGTCGCTCCCTGAGAAGCTTCGAGCTTACGCTTGGCACCCGCCATCGCTGTCTATCAGAGATTGGTCAGTGACCGATGCTATTCAAATTGATGTGAATCGCAGCGAAACAGAGAGAAAATGTGGTTATAAGCGGGCTGCTGACTCTGTAAGAAACAAGGGGGGAAAGCTCAAAAAGCATAACCTGGAGTGAGTTCGATAGGGAAAAGAAGTATCGAGGCGCTGAGTTGCCATCGAAGCAAGAGGTTTTCGAGAGCACCATTCAGAAGAACAAGGAATAAAATGAGTACATCTGAAGACCAACGCGAAAGAGACGGAAATTCTCAGGAGACCGAATCTATATCGAAACTGTGGAGATGATAGGAAAAGAGGGCTGAGAATGCATTGAGATTCTATCACGGCGAGGCAGACCGTGCAAAGACAAGCACTGAAGAGATGCAGGGATCACGGGCCATGGATGGGTGAATAACAAAAGGGGAAGCTGATGAGAAAAAGCAAGAAAAGATACAGAGAAAGGATACAAGAAGAACTTCGCGAACTAACCTGGCCTGGAAGACGGTAGAAGCGAGGTGGACCGGCCTTGAAGTTGACTGCTGATCCAGTATCGAGTCGTGGTAGTAAGTGCAGATGGTGATAGTAGATGGTCAAATTGAGTAGTAGTAGTAGTAGTGGTGGTGATCGTGGTTGTGGTAATAGCAGGTAAGGTGATGTACACTGTGGGTAAGGTGGATAGCAGCAATGCCAGTATGGAGTAAGGTAGTAGGAGGAGGAGGAGGAGGAGAGGTAATAGCAGTAGCAAATGTAGTAGATCGATGATAGTAGTATGTAGTAGATAATACGGAGTAGATAGTAGTGTAGTAGTAGTAGTAGTAGTAAGAGGACGGGGAAGAACAAAGTAAAAGCGAGGTGCGGCCAAGTGGATCAACAGTGGAAGTGGGAAAAAGTAAAGATGGCGTTGATTTGTGGTTGGTTAAGCTTGCTGTGTGTGCTTAGGGGACTCGCCGGAGCTAGCAGGGTACGTATTTGTATGGAAGTACTCCGGAGTGGTTGTACTTGGACCTGGTCACAACGACTTCTTGGTTTTTTCAAGGGGAAATTTGACGATGAATCGAAGAAAGAGAGTGAATGAAAATGACGAGAATGAAGGCAAGTAATGGACTCTTCAAAGGAAAAGAGAGCAAGAGAAAGAGGTAAGATAAAGTGAGATGGAGCTGGTGTCAAAGCTCAATTCAAGAGGAAAACTCCGCAGAGGCAGTTTTGGAACTCCAATGTCTTGATCAGAGAAGTGATGAATAGTAGATGGTAGTAGATAGTAAGAGACTGCCTAAAGGCAAGGCAAGACGTTGTTGGTCACCATGTGCGGCCCGTCAAATTCCAGTCAGTCGCTTAGCACAATGTAGTTGCATCAAAAGGCAGATTTTTGTGGTCAGTCTTTGCACAGACAACAACAGCAGTATTTTCTGGTTGAGGAGAAATAGATGAATGAATTCAGATGCGGACCAGAGGAAAAGATCTGAACGGTCTGCGTTATTGAATCAGACTGTATGAGGAGGAGCAGTGTGTTCCAGTGGTAGTAGTTTTGTAGTTATTATTTGGATGGAGGAATTAGACTGGGTCAGAGCGAGAGTGGAGTGGCGCAAAGGTTGGAGTGTGGAAGTATGGATGGGAGCAAAGATACCATGACAAAATCACCGAAACACTCGGTCAGGGGAGATCATTCAAGACGCTGTATGGAGAGAAGGATAAGGATAAAAGATGATTGATAATAATAAAAAAAAAGAAGTTGGAAGGGAGAAGCAAAGAAAGACGCAAGCTGATGGAATGAACACTGCAAGGGCGAGCAGTCAGGACTAGTAAACGAAGCTAAAATGCATACACTGGAATGAGCACGAACACAATCTACATAAGTTGAAGCAGAGTCAGAGTTCTATGGTATGACAATATTAGGCTCTTTCATCTTTCCAAATGAGATGATCATTCAACGAAGTTTACTCCATGATTAGTATAGCATCCCAGTCCAAACCACATGCCTGTCTCCCTACCTTCTCATGTTCTCTTCTTGTTTACTCACTCGCAGCTGGACTCAGGTAATATAGCATAAGAGGATGGCTGAAAGTCAGATTTATGAGACTGGGAGCTTTAGTAGAAGGGTGACCAGCTTCCGAGAGACGACTTGGCTGGAATTAACTCTACTCTTATGTTCTATACAACTTCTATGTACATGATTGAAAATTCGAGAACACTCAGCGTAAGTTCTGATTGCATCAGTATAGCAACACACGCTGTTCCCGGGATCTATGGCAAACAAACACAGACAAAAGGACAAATGAAAAAGTCATGAGAAAGCATTTCCAGGGAAAACCGTCACACTAGCTCTCGTCTGGAGATTCATTCAATTCATACCTCTTCTCATACCGGGTTATGCTCTTGCGCACATCCGCGGCCATGAAGAATCCAGGTATCGCCGACACTTCTTCTGATCTGCCTTGGCTCTCAAGGCTTGGATTCGGCCTTTGCTCCTCCGCCGTCTCGCCTTGCTGATCTATCCGCTCAAACAGTGGAGACCTGCTTCGTGGACCTTGAGCTCGAAGCGAATTGGCTGATCTCACCCGATTCAACGTCTTGACCGAGATCGTCTGCCCCGCCACGGGTGACGCATGGAGATTTGTCCCGGGCATCGGTGTCGGAGGTGGCGATGGGCTATCGGAACGAAACAATGGGTGGATATTGCTCTCGTCAGGTAAGTTCAGCTTCGGGGTGACAGGCGCTCGCGAAGCCCCTAGCTTGGTCGTCGATGCGGCCGGAGATGACGTGCCTGATGATGGCTGAAGCATCAAACTGTCCAAAGACCTCTTGATCTCGGATGGGGTCCGCTGGATTCTGCGCGTCCCTTGTCGCTCCTCGGTAGTTATGCTGCAGCTGTCCCGTTCATCCTGCCTCGTTTCTAATCTGTTGCGGGAAACGTTGGAATCAGGAGAGGGCATACCCAGCCCTGGTGAATGAAGGTCCAGCGAATTGTGCTTAGAATCTTGTTGAAATAAAGTCCTTCCAGAATAGCGGTGAGAGGATGCGATCGAGGTAGCTGGCTGATTTGGGGAAAGGCTGCCATCGCAACTCGTTTTTCGATCAATGGATTGTCGTCGTGACCCAATAGTCAAGGCCGGTTCCTTGACAGTGCTTTTATGCTGCAGACTCGACTGGTCTGGTTGCAGCACAAGCTCCTGCGAGAGCGAGCTCGGATAGTGGGGGTTGTCAATCCAGGATGTCAAAAGAAAACCAGCGAACAGCCCCTGGCTAAACACAGACAATGTCCATACCACAGACCTGGATACGTATAGTCCCAGCTGTCTTGAAGGTGTCCCCGTTTTGTTCCCCCTTGCCGTGAGTCTTGATGTGCTCCACACGACCGCCCCAGCTGTGACGCCGCTGGATATTGCAAGATATGCAAACATGAGGCCATACGCTACGGTCCGCCACCTTTCCCGACGGTCTATAGACCGAAGCCCAATATTCTTCCTCCATAGAAGTATTAGAGCAACCAAGACCAGGCAGCTAGCGGCGCTGAGTGTGACAGTGATCGATTCGATCGAGGGGGCTCCTGATGAAACAAGACAAACGCCGTGAAGGACACTGGCGACCAAGTTCAACGCCATGGAGATACCTCCCAAAAGATATGCCAGCTTGGCCACATGCATATTGGGCCCTGCAGGTGCTCTTACGCAATCAACAAGGAGCAACAACTAACAAGAGATCCAGATGCACGTTCGAGATGCGAGGGGTGTCGGTGTGGCGTTCAGTGCACAGTTGATCCGATGCAATCGAATTAGAGGGTCCGAGAAGTCGTGTAGGAGGAATCACAAGAGACAGCAGAATTGTAGACGAGAGAAGGAGGTGAGTATAACCAAGTTCTTCCGCAAATTCATGAACAGATAGTAACAAAATGGGTCATCTCATCAGTCGTGTCAACGGCGTAAGAGGAAGCATAAAGATTATGGGCACTGGGAATGCTGCCTGCTAGAAACGAAAGTCGACAACAAAGCAGATGACAATAACAATGGGATGAGGAGAAGGAATATGAGGGGTTCGGTGGTGTAACAAGCATCTGGGTGAGCTCAGAATCAACCTCACATGAGGGAAGAGACGGGTAAATATGCATCATCCCGGGCTGAAAAGGCTCAATAGATCCTAAAATATCTATCTATCAGAATAAGGATGGCTCACCAACGGGGGGAGAAGTTCCCCGAACCTTGAGGTTCAAGATGGATGGAATCCGTCTTTCGATCGCTTGTCCCGATTAAGTTATGGGCAGGGGTGACAGGATCTCTAGCCGTCTCAGTCAGGCATCTATGGTTTTGACTTTTGAAGATGTCAGATAGCAGAGTCCTGATTCGTCATTAAATAGCGATGGGCAAAACATATCAGAAACCAAATATCCAGAGTAGACTGGGGAAAAGACAAGAGATTCAATCCCACCCGTCTATGTGCGTTAATGTTTCGCCAACATATCAATCAGCCCGCCCAGCAGATCCTCTCCACTTGCATATCTTCGTCCCAATACTTTTCTTTCTCTCGAGAACGCCAGTGAACATACATATAGTGCAGATGACTTGTCCTCTGAGTGTTTTTCATGAGATCATTTGGATAGGCAGGGAACGCTGGTCCAGAAAACTATCGAATCTCCACCAAGCAGGGGCAACTTGCATCATGTCTAGAATGTCTGACCCCGAGCTGATCCTGAAGACAGTCCTTAGCCAATTAGGAGGAGCCCCAAGACGTCTAGAAAGCGAACATTCTGTTTCGTGCATGGAACTCGTCCAGAAGACTATTTGTCAAGGTTCGTCAATACGCTAGAAGAAGCGGCCGGGAGGATCTCCAGGATCCCGGGACGGCCCTACAATGTGGAATCGTCCGATCTGTATATTTGGTATCAAGATGGGGTACGCAGATGGCACTAGATAATCTCCCCGGTCGAAATGTGATGTCTCGCAGTCCTCGCCTGATGTTTGTGGAATGTGGAGTTGTCAGATACTCAGTACCTATCCGAATCAATAATAATTCTACGGAGTAGGTACTCACGTCTATATTTCGTTTGCGAGTAACGAAATTCGAAGGGTAGACATTCATAAGAGTGTTGGAAGCATATCAGAATTAGTGTAAATATAAAGTGAGCTTCCAATACGTACTATTTTCTACTCCCAGGAGATAGGATCACCGTCTCAGTCTCTGGCTTTGTGGGCCTCGGTCTATACCACTGGACTATGTGATAGATCAATGAGATACATCCAACCAGTGCTCTGACCCTTTTCACAACCCTCTGCTCACAAATTAAATAGATTGGAATTCTGAGAATCATGTTTATATTCAGAGTAGTTCATTACTTCAGTAGAAGAATAGTCTCATTTGCAATGGTACTTTTGTCTGGTTTGGTAGAGAGTAGGATGTGATGGACAATGGTTAGGTGGCCTTCGTTTGATATCCTTGAGGGCAGCATGCTGGTATGTTCTTATTAAATTGCTTCTGCTTGCAGCTCTCCACCATTAGATCTCTTTGGGCTCAGCAAGCTGTGCTGCAATTACATTCTTGCCTTGGTTTCACATGTATGCGTCAGCTTGCTCCGGCTTTCTGATGATCGTCCCTTACTTTATGACAAAAGTTGTCCTCGAGCATGATTATGTCGCACTGACTTTGGTAGTAGATTTGTTTCGTGATGAAATGCAGTAGGTCAACCCACGAGAACTATAAAATGTGACGATGCTGGGATCATCCATTTCCGATGATATATATATCGATGCAGAGAGTACTCTGTAAAGTGAACTATATCCTGGTAGAACAACACCTAGAGACTCAAACATCAGTGGATGCCTCTAGAGTAAGACGTACTCTGTAAGCTCCCTGTGTGATTGCCCTAGTGATAACTTATTCTGAGAAAATGACATCCATGTCTACTAGGTAGTATCTGCCTTTATACAACCCAGATAGACGGGTTCATGGATCGGACCTGGAATGACTAATCATCGTGGCTGAAGCAATCACATAGTGTGGCTGGATCACAAGTGGATGTGGCGCATGATGCCGTGACCGCCCCCCAGCTCTCCCACTCTTCCCTTTCCATTCTTCCTGGGCGTCATGATTATGGTCATCAATCTTTCCCACTTCCCGAATCCAGCTCCTTTTCACTTTTAGCCCTCTGGTCTTGCTGGTTTGGCTATCTCCATAACCTCGTTAACTCCCTTCAGCCTCTGCTTCGGACATTTGATACTCTGCGACTCCATACCCCTCTATTCCCCGGCTACTTTAAACTCCTCCCCACCTCTCCTAGCCATCTCCTCTCCTTCGGTGGCGCAAGATGAAGCTTACATTCAAGGTACCTTCTGCAGCAACCAACTCCAGCCTGTTGATATATTTGGGCCATCAAAAACTGACCGTGATCTCTTCCCGACAGGACCTCAAACAGCAGAAATTCGTAATTGATGCAGAGCCCTCTGAGACGGTGAGCTTTTCTCCTGCGCGAGTGTTCTGCCAGTGCGGGGCTGACTTCAATCTTTCCTAGGTCGGAGAAGTAAAGGAAAAAATCTCCAAGGAAAAAGGATGGGAGGTACCTCAGCTGAAGCTCATCTATTCCGGTTAGTCTGGCAATGATCACCCTGGGTTTCCTCATTTCTCAAATCTCTGCTGGAATGGCACCATTCAATTTTCATTTTTCTTCTTTAAATGATTTTGCTGACGCTTCGCTTGATAACTCGCAGGGAAAATCCTCCAAGATGACAAGACCATCGAGACATACAACATTGAGGAGAAGGGCTTCATAGTATGCATGGTATCGAAGGTATGACTTTGGTCTTGCTATTGAAGCGACTTCTGAGCACTGTATCTGACTCTACCATCCTTTGTAGCCCAAGGCTCCCTCGTCTGCTGCTACTCCTTCACAGGCTCCTGTTACACCTTCCAGAGCTGCTGCCTCCACGCCAGCTGCCCCGGCTGCCCCAGCTGCACCGGCCCCGTCTGCTGCCCCTTCTGCCCCTTCTGCCCCGGCTGTACCCGCAACACCCTCACCCGCCGCTCCGGCTCAGGCACCCGCCGATGCCTCTTCTGCGTTCAATGACCCATCCGCATTGCTGAGTGGCTCTCAGAGCGAGGCGGTCATTACTCAAATGGAGAGCATGGGCTTCCCCAGAAGTGATATCAACCGTGCCATGAGAGCGGCTTTCTTCAACCCCGATCGCGCTATTGAGTATCTGTTGAATGTGAGCCGTCACTGCTGTACTCCGCGTGCGCTTCGCATGACTAATGCTATTTCGCTACTATAGGGAATTCCGGACAATATTCAACAGGAGCAGCAGCAACAGGCTGCCGCAGCCGCCGCACCCCCTGCCCCATCCGCTCCCTCCGGAGAGAGTGCTCCCTCGTCGACCGGTGGTGATGAGCCAGTCAATTTGTTTGAAGCCGCTGCTCAGGCCGGCACTGGAGAGGGTGCTGGTCGTGGCGCTCGTGCGGCTGCTGGCGGAGCTGGAGAAGGACTGCCCAACCTTGACTTCTTGCGGAATAACCCTCACTTTCAGCAGCTCCGCCAGTTGGTCCAGCAACAGCCGCAGATGTTGGAGCCCATCCTTCAGCAAGTTGCCGCTGGTAATCCTCAGATTGCACAGCTCATTGGTCAGAATGAGGAGCAGTTCCTCCAGCTCTTGAGTGAAGAGGATGATGGCGCGCTGCCTCCAGGTACCCACGCAATCAGCGTTACAGAGGAGGAGAGAGATGCCATTGAACGCGTACGTGCCTCTTGATACTGATACAGATACTCTTCGATCTCAAGCTAACTGACTGCCAGCTCTGCCGACTTGGTTTCTCTCGAGACCTGGTCATCCAGGCCTACTTTGCGTGTGACAAGAACGAAGAGCTCGCAGCCAATTACCTCTTTGAGAACCCTGATGATCCTGATGACCTGTGATGAACTACTATCCTGTGCTTTTGTTTGAGGCTCCTCATCCACTGGTTGCCTGCCAATCTACTCGAGTTGATTCTCCTAACGAATTTCAGCATGAATGTCTCCTGGCTCCTGCACGAAACCCGGTCTTCGTGCAAGCTTTCTTCTTTTTTCGTTTCCCTGTCACTTCACTTACGTGTGTTTTTCCTACCTCGAAACAGCTGCCCTAGTGAATGAATTTGGGAACTCGATGCTTCAACGTATGGTATCTACGATCTTCTTCTCTTTCAAATATGACGCGCGAGTCATGTACCTAATAAATGAGACGAACTGGAACATCTTGACATGTATTCTATTTCTTCTCTCGCCTTGATTCCGCCGGCATGACGAGGTTCGGCAAACAGATCAACTGCAGATTTCACAGAATCATAGGAATGAAGGCGTAAGCAAACGATGATCTGTTGTACTTGCGAAATAGGATGAGCACTATAAGACTAAGTTGTGAGCAACAGGCAAACAGTTATGTTTGCGGACAGAGTGTTCACCAGGTATTTGATTGTAGATCTTGTGACAAGCTTCCGTTGCAGAAAGAGCTGTTCAAGCTCTGATCTACCAATACCTTCAAAAAAAGGGAAATCTACCGCAGGTCAGGGTAATCATATATTACATGACAATGGACAATCAGGGTCTCTTTTTGCTTAGACCGCTTGATCTGCCATCCGTTCATTGACTCGGCATGAATTATGATTATACTATATTGCGATGAGGGGTATAAACGAGATACGCGCGACATGTTTTTGTACGGGTATATTTGATGCTGGGAAAGGGGTATCCGAAAGTCTTATCCCTGAAGTAAGGGATGTCGAGTGAAATGCATGTTGACTGACTCGCTGCAAAACGAGAATGGAACAGACCGCGTGAGCATAAATTATGCTTGTGTATAGACGTTCAGACGTTGGACCGAGGATAAGGATGAAGAGAAATGGGAATCAGAAGGGAAATAAGGTAGCGGATAAGGTGTCAATTGCAGCCCGTCCTTCGGGCTAACCAGACACTTAGGCCACGCCTGCCAAAGACGCGTTTTAATGTCGGGAGCAGCCCGTCGCTACCGACATCGAGATCATCCAGGTTGATGTGTTTTGGGTAGGAATAGAGCTCCTGTAATTCCAGACCCGATGAGCCTGCTGGCGCTGTTGTGTATCGGTCGAGGTATGTAGCAGATTTTGGGGCGACCACGAACACGAAGTTCGTTCGATCAGCATCTCCAGGTTCGGCGCTGGGATCGTCCGTGTGAGTCCCGCTATGGGAGCCACATGGTGGCACCAACTTTTCAAGTTCCTGAACCAATTCTGCTCCAGGAATGCCCATCATATCGCGGGTATTAATATCTAGCAGGAAGCTGGTATTGTTTCCCAATAGCCACGATGGCGGAGAGTACGTTTTCCACCATAATACGGTCGCTGATACTCTGGGCTGATTCTCCGACGAGCCATCCGGCTTCACTGTGTTTGCCGAAATTATGGTGGGGATGGCCAGTTGCACGGGCACCACGCCACCCTGGTGGTAGACGCCCATCAAAAAACCCAAAGCGGCATTGAAAATGACCCAGGCTAAAAGGAACAAACGTGATTTGCGCAGACGGAAGCAGCTAAGGAGGAGCGGCACACAGGGAATGAGGAAACGGGGCTCTTGATGCGGGAAGATCGAGAGCATTGCTGTACCTGACAGAGCGGAAACGGCCTGCGTTGTCTTCAGCCAAGAAGGAATTGCCGGACGGTTCCAAAAGGACAGGACCATTGCCACAAATGCGGGTCCGAGAAGCTGCGGCAAGTTGACTAGAAAATGCTGGTAGTTTGGATGGAGTCCATGGAGAGCCAGGTTCGAAGTTTTCGTATTGTAGAGCAGATTATTGAGAGGTGTGATTATAGGCGAGCGGAGGGCATCGAGTAGTGACGCAGAAGGGTGATAAAACCTAGTGTCGACAATTATAGCAATGCAAGAAAAGAGTAGGCCACAGAGGACGAAGACAAAGAACGAGGTTGGTCTGCGCCTAAGCATTAGTTGATCCGACAGCCTGCCATACCGGATGACGAGACTTACCTGCGCCAGAAATGTGGCAGTAATTGAAGCCCTGGAACCAAAAGAAAGGCTGGAAAGGTGATTCGGTTGAAAACACCAGCGACAGCGATCAATGCGAGCACGACACAAGAGAAGACGGACGAGCGTCGCTATATGCAGCCATTAGCTCGGGAGATTCACCACAATCTTCTTTGATGGTTCAAACCTTTTGTCCAACAATGCGGCGAATCAGCACCAGACCCCAGGTGACCAATAAAGTCTCAAGCGAGTTGGAGAAGGTGTGCGTCTGATATGTCCAGGTGACATACGAGGATGCAACCAGCACCACAGCGGCCCGGCGATGGCGCGGAAGAGGGACCAGCTCGTAGATGGCCCAGTCCTCCAAAACGAAACTTAGAAGAAACATGACCGCTCTCAAAAAATAGTAAACCACCTCCGGAGAGGGATTCCCTATCTCCAACTCCCCGTAAAACCATTTCAGAAGGCCCATCGGCAAGCTGTAAACCGGCCATAGCGGAAAGACGCTGCGAATAGGATTCTCGGAGGTAAACTCCCACGGTAATTTGGACGGGTACAAGAGTGTGCGACCTAAGTATCCTGTCAGTTTGCTGATTGATTGCGAAGCGCCGACTCTCAAGGAGGATGGCCAGGATTGCGCGATGGCGAGATCGTTAAAAGGGCGCAATGAGGGAACGAGCGGACCGGCATCGCGATCGCGTTGCTGCAATGGCCGGACTGTGTTTATAGAACTGGAGAAATCTGGGAGAACAACATACCCGCGAAGACCTCGGGGCCTTGGAAGTTCTCATCTGGATGGAGATAACTTGGCGAGAGCGCAACGTAGACTCGAACCAGTAATAGCAGCAAATATGTCCGTCTCCACATGACTCAGATGTCGAAAATGCACGGTGCGCCGGGATGAAGGAAAGATAACAATGAAGTTACATGTTGCATCAGGAGGTTGAGGTAAAAAAAGACAGCGATCCGGAGCATCCGATAAGGCTTCGTATCTGGAGGACGGAAAGAGGATAAATACTGGGGGTGATCCAAATGAGAACGATAAAAGAGTGAAAGGGTTGGGGATGGTTGCTGATCAGACAGTCGCAAATCACAATAAAATCTAAGGTACCTATCACTTCATCAGAGGACAAGTAAGCCAATAACAGAGTGTATTCCGTACTCCGTACCCGTAAACCTTGACCATTCTCTGATGTTTTTCTTTTTCGCACTCGATCTTTTAGTAGTCCACTCGATACTACTAAGAGCACGGAGACGCGTCAGGTCGGGTGATGATATCATTGGTCCTGGAAAGAAAGCTTGTGACTACCTACAGCTACAGGTATTGCCATGATATGATAAGTACGGAGTAGAGTGCTAGACAAAGGGCCCCTTATTGTATTGCTAATTCCATTCCGTCTTTTGGGTAACTCCTAATATCGGTCACTTGGACTGAGATCAAGTTCAATTAGGTGGCATTCCATAATTCGGACGACGCCATGAAGTATGAATAGTTCGTATACTTTCGCAATTTCCTATATGTAACAATGGAAAGTCAATTTAAACATCGAACGGGCTTGTAGCTCAGTGGTAGTAGCGCTCGCTTTGCATTGATTAAAGTGAAGGTCTTCGGACCAGAAATGCGAGAGGTCCGGGGTTCAATCCCCCGTGAGTCCATCATCTTTTTTAATTTTTTCCTTCCCTCTTCATGGGGTTATCCTTCAAATAATGATGATGCCTTGGTTGACCCCAATCTTTTTCATTATTTTACGGAGTACAGTGCCCGCGACTCAATGTATGATGAGATGTTACAATTTGTTCATGGTCAAGTCAAGGTAGGAGGACTGACAATCTGCATCTTCTGCCAAAGGTCAAGCCATAAGACACTCCAGCACTCCAGGTTTTATGTAAGCTAAAATTTGCCACCGACTCGTGCATTGGGCTTATGGTTTAGTGGTATAATACCTGCCTTGCAAGCAGGTGGTCCGGGGTTCGATTCCCCGTGAGTCCATTTTTTTGCCTCTTGCTCTTCGTGCTCTGCTCATTTTTTTATGCAGTTTCACATCAACATTTTGTGTAATCTCTGAGGTAAAGTCCCAAGTCACATGACAAGCAGTCGGGCTTGTGGTTTAGTGGTATAATACCTGCCTTGCAAGCAGGTGGTCCGGGGTTCGATTCCCCGCGAGTCCAATCTTTTTTGTCTTTGTCGCTTGAACTGTCAAAGCCTCGCTCTTTTTAAGTATCCTTCCTGGTTTGACCCTTGTCTTTGTCCTATCAGTATTGCTGCTTTTTTATCGTTATTCTTGATACACCAAACCTGCAGCCAACAGACCAGGTGTAGCCGGAATCTCATCATACAGCCCTCAGCTCCTCAAGCCTTTTTTAGCAGCGAAATATCTCATGATGGGTTGTGCATGCACAAGACATAATGGCCCTAATAGTAGGTTGCAAGTCTCAGTACTTGATGATTGATCAAGAAGCTAGTAAGGCCTCGTAGTGGTATCACTTTGCAACTGAGACCCTTGAAGTAGCTACTCGATTTGAGATGTCACTAGTTTCCATTGCTTTCCCTTCTTGTAAAGCCATTGAAAAAAGTGATGTTTTGTGTTTGTTTCAAGTTGTGAGTGTTGTTGTTAAGTTCAAGAACTCAAGTCTCTTTGAAAGTTAACCAACAAAGTCTTCATTTCTTTTTCTTTGGAGATGTCAATGATACCTGAGACTAGAGAGAGTTTAAGTTGAGAACAGTCGTCTTTGTGTGACCAGTCTGCTCTTGTTCTTGCTATCTGTACTTTGCTGTTTCGAGTATCTCTTAACTAAGGTATCTTTGTGAGTTAAGAGCATTTGTTTTTGAAACTTTGAATGACCTAGGTATATGAGGACTAGAGTCCTTCTTTCTCTGTGCATGAATATCACGGATATCACCTATTGTATCAAGGTGATGACAAGGCAGACTTTGTCAATGTGAACAAAGACATTAGGCTGCCAACCATGTCAACTATGCCTAGTCAATCAGCTTAATCAAGGATACCTGTTAGTGGGGGCGAAGATTAGGATTAGTTGTTAGTCACTGCTCGCGGCCCTTCCCCCAGAGAAAGATTCACTAATACGAGAGCCGCCGCAGGAGCCAACTTCTCTTCTTCACTTGTTGACTCCAGCTCCTGTATTTAACCTCCTTTCTTCCCAGCTACATTTGGGAAATCCTGTCAATATTCAACAAAACCAGGTTCACCTTTCCCTAACTACCTACAACTGCTCAAATACGTCCAGCTTTCCACTGACTCCAACCCAGAATCATTGGTCAGACTTCCTCCCCCACCTTCGCGTACCTCGCAACATCTGCTGAGCGAGAGCTTTCGGACCTTTTCAATCGAAGAGACCATTATTAACGTGTTGGTTGCAGAAGATCAGACCACAATCTTGATACTACAAAGATCTTCAAAATGACCACTGTCACTCTCACAAGCTCCGATGGCGTTGACATCACGGTCGGTAAGTTGTCTCATCCTCCCAAGCCCTTCACGTGCGTACTCGAAAGATGAATGCACACTATCATTATTTCTATTCCACTTCCAATTCCATACTGATCATGTCTGCCTCTCTGTAGACCGCGATGTTGCCGAACGATCGATTCTTATCAAGAACATGCTAGAGGATTTGGGCGAATCGGATGAGGCCATTCCTATTCCAAATGTGAGTTGATTCGAACGCCTTTCCTTATTTGATTTGAGTGGCTCTCTTCATCCTAACTCTATCCTTTCTTGCAGGTCAACGAGGTTGTGCTGAAGAAGGTCATTGAATGGTGCACTCATCACAAGAACGACCCTCCCAGCACCGGTGATGACGATGACTCTCGTCGCAAGACTACCGATATCGATGAGTGGGATCAGAAGTTCATGCAGGTCGATCAGGAGATGTTGTTTGAGATCATCTTGGTATGTACCAGATTGTCCGTCCTTTCCACAGAAAATTGACTAAGATGCGAACCCTACAGGCAGCCAACTACCTCGATATCAAAGCTCTCTTGGATGTTGGCTGCAAGACTGTTGCGAACATGATTAAGGGCAAATCTCCCGAGGAGATTCGCAAGACCTTCAACATTCAGAACGATTTCACTCCTGAGGAGGAGGATCAAATCCGCCGTGAGAACGAGTGGGCCGAGGAGTAAGTTGCACCTTTCCACTTGAATCGGTTTTTCATGGATCCAGTGCTAACAAGGCTGATCTTAGTCGCTAAATGCGTATCTGCTTTTAACGTCACAAAATCTCGGACTGTTTTTCGGGGGAGGATGAGGGGGCAGCCACCTTGTCACGCAATGAGTTTCTTCGGTCTAAGATAACTTCAATCTACGGCGTTCGGCTTCCATAACTTTCTAGCGGTTGTTTGCTTCTTCACTGGCTGTTATCTTCGGGCTTGCCAGCCCGTGTTCGTTTCCGCTTCTTTCGAACAAATGGGCGAGGGTTCTGCTCTTATACCATTCAAGGGTGTGTTGGCTCGCTAGCTATTCATGTTTCAAGTTGCTCAAAAATTCGATGCTCAATTCGATGCTCAATTCGATGCTCAATTCGGACCTGGGATGCGAATCTCTCTTCGGTCCCTGGACATTCTGTTGATGAATGCAGCTATTAAGTAGCATTGCCATTAGGGTAAAGGAGCGTAGATCTACAGGCTCAATGCCCTTCCTGCAAATAGTACAGGGGTGCATTGCATAAATTCTGGAAGTACTCATCAACAAAGTAGCAGTCTGAACGCCACAGCTGGAGCACAATATTTCATCCATTCCTTTTCATTCCCTCCCGTTTACGTAGCAACAAGGAGTAATTCCTGAATTGAGTGATATCCCCATGCAAAAGCCTCGTTCAACGATCATTACCCATCATGACTTTTCTTTTATTCTTGTTTAGCTCGTGTACATATTTTGCTGATAATCCTTATGTCCAGAGCCCGACACCGCTTGCATTGATAGAATCTGTTCGACCTGCACCTTGCAACAGTTTGCATTTCGCCTTAAGATCCAGAGGGTAGAATGGCACCACTCGCATCCGAATGGCCGGGCTAGACTAAAAGAAAAGCACGTGTTTCAAGATGATCCGACTTGTCATTCATTCAGATTTTTTTTTGTTCCGAACAGAAACCGAGAGGTAAAAACATTGAAGAGCGGTGCGAGGTCCGAACGTAGAGTAATCATCGCGAGCAAAATTTGCGGTATCACAATCGGACGAAACAACTGGGGACGGACATCTCGGTCGGAAAAGCAAAGGGATTCGTCTCGAGTTTAGATACCGAGACGGGTCTTGCGCCAGTGTCTCCGCTTGGCGTTGTATCTGGAGGAGAGGAGTACCCGTCAGCTGGTTCATTCATCTCTTTTCTATCCAAGTAACCTGCGCAAGGTTCCAAAATCCATTCGTGCGTTTCCCCTCGGGTGATTGTTGATGCAGGATGACAAGGTCGTCGTTGTGATCGAAGGCCGACTCAAGGATTTTTCCCACCATCATTGCACATGATCGACGGCTCCGGATTGTAGAGGAAAAAGAGGGTATTTACCTGATGGTGTTACCAGTCCTGAGACGAATCCACTGGGGAATAGGACGGTTCTGTCTCTGAGCTTTGGCAAGCTTCTGCTTGGTGCGGAAACTCTTGTGGCTCTATTCAACAAAAATAGACGTTAGCCCACTGTCAAATCATCGTCCAAGGCAGATATTCTGGTTCATCGATGCGGGAGCAAGACAAATAAAAGTCCTGGCATCTTGAAATGACTCGAGAACGTAGGGGAGGACTGCTAACCGGCATCTTGAAGGCTTGTCGCGACGGCGAGCTGAGGGTATGGACTGGCGATAGTGAGGTTGTCGACCGTCTTCAAAGGCCTCTCGTAGTGGTTATTTTTTGTGTGGGCAGGGTTTAGCGGTTCGCTTCGGGTGGGTCATGTGATTTATGCCTGAGGCATAAATTTGGTCAACATATCAAAATCAATTTACGACCAGAGACCACATCCGATCGCGATGATACCTACGCAACGACAGGCCTTTATTGTGATTGAACGAATCCAAAGTTTCAAATACGGTCAACCATGACCCTGAAGTGTGCACGTAACTTAACGTTTCTCAGTTCAGGTCGTCAAACTCCGATTCTGAACTCCGCACGGACCTAAATATGACTTCTACAACGTCCTCTCGCATGAAGAATAACTCGAAATGCAGAAACAGATGGAGAAAAAGAGCTCTCCCTGATTGTGACACACTCCATCCGGAAGATCGTGTATCACGCACTTCTAGGCCCTGGCTGCATGAGGGACTTAAGACAGCGACAGTCGCCTACGTAAGCTTGCATGTTAGTCATGACGACTTGAGAGCCTCGATTAATCAAGACAAGATAGTGGACTTGAGTCATCGGAGAAGGAAGTTCCCGAGAGCAATAGTAAGGTAGTAGTAAAGGATCGGGATAAGCTTCTACAACCACAAGCCTTATACTTACGTGGCGCTCCAGCCGTCACACAACAGCGATCTGAGTAACGAGCTAGCAAAGGAATAGCAGAACAGTGATCACAAAGAATGGTGACTGACTCAAACTGACTAAATAACATGGATGAACAAGCACATGTGCTTCAGTCTCACTCCGTGTTGAACCTCCCAGAACATCCAACAGATGATGGACCATATAAGGCAACAACTGACCACGTAGATCATGGATGTTGGGCACCCTAGGCTCCAAGATTACGATGATGTGCGGACTACCTAATGTAGATACGGAGTATGGAGAACCCGAGATTTGATCAAGCCCGATACGGGAGTACAACTGACTGATACTAACTGATAAAACTCTAGGTACGGAGTACTCCGTATCTTCTTGTAGAATTGACACTCTTGAGTCTCGAGACTACTCAAACAGAGTGATTGGCAATCAAGATGCACTGAACTCCGAGCAACATCAAGATGCTACGAATATTGAACACTCAACCTTATGTCAAGTTGTGGAAGGCCTAAAACCTTAACTCCGAGAAGAGACGGCAATAAGGTCATTAACATACTCCTATGATCCTAAGGTACCTTATGTACTCCGTGCGGAGTAGCTTACGCCTTTTAAGACCATTTTTTCGAGATCCGCCAATCAAGCGATGCTCTATGCGATTTCGCCTCCATGATGGCCGCCTCGCTCATCATCGAATTCAGTACATTGCTTAACCCAGGCAACGCTTCGGGGCTCGGGACTTATACCTGCCGACCGCCCCCATTGGAATGTAAGGTAGGTATACTACGTACTCCGTACCATAGTATGGAGTACTACTGCCTATATCGACTACAAAAACTAAAAGATTGTTCGAGAGTCCCACCGACTGGAGACTCGAGCTGTGTGGTTATTGGAATTGCAGCCATTCAGATTTCTGCCTTCAGCATTTCCTATACCTGTATTATGTATCAGTAACTTGCTAGTGCCACAGTGGACTGCAGGAATAGGCGAAAATCTTTTCGCACTCTATCATAGACTCATAGGTACGGAGTAGGTACTCCGTAGTTGACTCATGCATAGCTAAATAGCGGGTCCAGGGGCTCAGCCTTAAATCTGCATTCTGATTGGCCTGCCTGCTGAAGGGGCTTTTGATATTGAAATTTGGAGTCTTGGACAACAATCATCGCAACGTGGAGAAGACATAATAATTCCTCGCATGGGGCAAATTCCTGTTGGTCCAGCCTTAAGCCTATTTCAAAGGTGGTTTCTGATCCTTTTACTAGAAGGTTCTAGGCCAGTGAGTTTCGTTTTTGACATGAGGTCGGACCGTCAGAGTCAAATGCTCGAGTCCGGCTGGTCAAGTGCCACAACCTACTATGACCCTATCTGAGGTTTTCAAAATAGTTTGATGCTGAATTTTCTTGCAAAAAGTTTCATCAAGATGAGCAGGGGAACAGAAAACAGTGCTCGCCTGCTTGATTTCAAAAAGGAGAAGCGGGTCCATCAGGTTGAAGTCTCGAAGTCGGAGGCTCAAAGCGACAAAGCGTCGTCGGAAAGCAAGCGGCAGATCCACTGAATTTCCCTGATTCGGTTAGACAGTACACTACTAGGCATGCTAAGCTATTGCTATGTGTATAATTAGGTATGAAGTCGGGGTACAAAACAGGTAAACCGTAAGATAGATACCTTACCTTAGTCTTCGAGATCAAGAAGACCTACGCTTTTTTGCCTTGATTCAGCATAATCAGCGGATGGGTAGACGCAGATGTTTCTCCTCGAAATGCTTGTTGGTGCAGATAATTTGAACCAGGTCACAGGTTATGGTGACTCATGAATTTAACAATTTATCATCGAGCCAGATGCTCGCACCCCACCCTTGTAAATGTTTTCTCGTATATTCGGAACGTCTATGTCTTAAAATCAGGAGTCTGAAGGTCTGAATGAATAGACACAAGAATGAATCATTGATACTTAAGCGATTGTAAAGTCAAGTCAGCCATAATATCTTAGGCAACACTGTACATGTAACATCGTAGGTATGCGAGGAACAAGATCTTAATCTCTATCCCGCTTGCCGAGATATCAAACTGGAGGTTGTGCATAAAAAAGTATCGGAATGTCGGCCCTCCGAAGATACGACGGTTGACGCTAAGATACGTAAAGGGCTCTCTACTCCGTACCATAAGTCATAAGTAAAGACCGTGAGTCTAGGACTGCTATTACTATGGCAAGGAGGTATTATTATTATTATTTATTATTATTGCTGTAATATTACTACCACTAATGTTATTCTCATTATTAGATCTTTGAAAGGGGACTATTAATACTACGAGCTGACGCTTACTGAGTCAAAGTTGCTCAAATTCCTGTTCTTCCAAGTGAAGGTCCCAAAAAGAGATTCAAGGAGCCTTTCTTAATCCCTCCTCTCCTCTTCAGGTTTGCTTCGTTTCCTGACCAGCCTGGAATTTCAAGCATTCGACATCGAAGTGCCCTCTGTACGTGGGGAGTACGACGGGGCCTTGCGACAGCATCTCAGAATATTCTCTCCTATACCCCCTTCTACTTCTTGATTTGCTTGGGGACCTCAGAATAATTTAATCTTCGAGTTCCGAAAGCCAGGCTATCTACCTGTTAACCAACCTATGGAGTAGTGCAATTCTGGATAGCCCGGGGATTCCTCATACTGTGACATCTTTATCTGAGAGAATCACTTTCGGCATACCCTTGAGCGCAACATGTCTGCGCCAGAAAACAACGCCCCCTCTCAGGGGAAGTCTCTCGAAGACTTGCAGGTAGCGACATTGGAGAAAGGACGTTCCACTTCTTCGTCTTCCGGCGCTGAGAATGAAAAATTACGCGACCATAATTCGCTCTCAGACACAACCATGGCGCCTCCAGATGGCAAGAAAAAGGATCATCAATCATCGCCTGCCGAGAAGGCTGTCGACCTGAGCGATGATTCTCTCTTTGCCCATCTTCCGGAGCACGAGAAGGAGATCCTCAAGCGACAGCTTGATGCACCGGCTGTCAATGTCTCTTTCTTCATCCTGTATCGCTACGCCTCGAGAACGGACATCCTGATTATGATAGTGAGCGCAATCTGTGCTATTGCTGCTGGTGCTGCTCTTCCCTTGTTCACGGTATGTATGACCTACTTGGCAACGCATCTATCTGCAAGTCATTAGATCAAAGAGCCGTTGTGGCTGACGTGTAATCTACTAGATTCTTTTCGGTTCACTAGCTTCAGCATTCCAAGGCATCGCTCTGGGTACCATGTCCTATCATAAATTCTATCACGAACTGACCAAGAATGTTCTTTACTTTGTGTATCTCGGTATCGCGGAGTTTGTCACAGTCTACGTCAGCACCGTGGGCTTCATCTATACTGGCGAACATCTCACACAGAAGATTCGCGAAAACTATCTCGAGGCTATCCTGAGGCAGAACATGGCTTATTTCGACAAGTTGGGCGCCGGCGAAGTGACCACGCGTATTACCGCCGATACCAACCTGATCCAAGACGCCATCTCTGAGAAAGTTGGTCTCACTTTGACCGCAATCGCCACATTTGTCACCGCATTTATCGTCGCCTACATCAAGTACTGGAAGTTGGCTCTGATTTGTACCTCAACTATCGTCGCCCTGGTCATGGTTATGGGAGGGGGGTCACGGTTCATTGTCAAATACAGCAAGAAATCTCTCGAAAGTTATGGTGCTGGTGGAACTGTTGCCGAAGAAGTCATCAGCTCCATTCGGAATGCCACCGCTTTTGGCACCCAAGATAAGCTCGCCAAGCAATATGAAACTCACCTGGCCGAGGCTGAAAAATGGGGCGTCAAACAACAAGTCATCCTTGGTATGATGGTCGGTGCTATGTTCGGTATCATGTTTTCGAACTATGGTCTCGGTTTCTGGATGGGCTCTCGGTTCCTTGTCGATAGAGAAGTCAACGTGGGCCAAGTTCTGACAGTTTTGATGGCTATCTTGATCGGTTCGTTCAGTTTGGGCAACGTTGCCCCCAATGGCCAGGCGTTCACCAACGGTGTTGCTGCGGCCGCGAAAATTTACAGCACGATCGACCGCACATCGCCCCTGGACCCCTATTCTGATGAAGGGAAGAAACTCGAGCATTTCGAAGGAAATATCGAATTCCGCAATGTCAAACACATCTACCCTTCAAGGCCGGAAGTGACCGTCATGGAAGATGTCTCTTTATTGATGCCCGCAGGAAAGACTACCGCATTGGTGGGCCCATCCGGCTCTGGAAAGAGTACTGTTGTCGGATTGGTGGAGCGCTTTTACCTTCCTGTAGGAGGCCAGGTATTGCTGGACGGCCATGACATCCAAACCCTCAACCTCCGTTGGCTGCGACAGCAGATTTCTCTTGTCAGCCAGGAACCTGTCCTTTTCGGCACCACAATCTTTAGAAACATCGAACACGGCTTGATTGGCACCAAATTCGAGCATGAGTCAAAGGATAAGATTCGAGAGCTCATCGAGAACGCGGCCAGAATGGCGAATGCTCATGATTTTATCATGGCTCTGCCCGAAGGTTATGAGACAAATGTCGGTCAGCGTGGTTTCTTACTCTCAGGAGGTCAGAAGCAGCGTATTGCCATTGCTCGTGCCATTGTCAGTGACCCCAAGATTCTGTTGCTTGACGAAGCTACATCAGCTTTGGATACCAAGTCTGAGGGCGTCGTCCAAGCCGCACTTGATAAAGCTGCCGAAGGTCGAACCACTATTGTCATTGCTCACCGTTTGTCGACAATCAAAACAGCCCACAACATTGTTGCCATGGTCGGCGGAAAGATTGCGGAACAAGGAACACATGATGAATTGGTCGATCGCAAAGGCACCTACTATAACCTTGTGGAGGCGCAGCGTATCAACGAGGAGAAGGAAGCAGAAGCTTTGGATGCCGACGCGGACATGGACGCCGAAGATTTTGCTCAAGAAGAGGTTGCTCGCATCCAGACTGCAGTTAGCAGCTCCAATTCTCTCGATGCTGAAGATGAGAAGGCGCGCTTGGAGATGAAACGGACCGGAACCCAAAAATCAGTTTCGAGTGCCGTTCTGTCCAAAAGAGCCCCCGAAAAGCTTCAGAAGTACTCACTCTGGACTCTCATTAAGTTCATTGCTTCGTTTAACCGCCCCGAGCTTGGTTACATGCTCATTGGCTTGACTTTCTCGTTCCTCGCCGGTGGTGGTCAACCTACCCAAGCTGTTCTGTACGCCAAGGCCATCAGCACACTCTCGTTACCCGAATCGATGTATCACAAACTCAGGCATGACGCCAACTTCTGGTCCTTGATGTTCTTCGTGGTTGGAATTGCTCAATTTATCAGCCTTTCTATCAATGGTTCAGCATTTGCTGTTTGCTCGGAGAGACTCATCCGCCGAGCCAGAAGTCAAGCATTCAGATCAATTCTTCGTCAAGACATCTCATTCTTCGACAGGGAAGAGAACAGCACCGGTGCCTTGACGTCCTTCCTATCAACGGAGACGAAGCATCTGTCAGGCGTTAGCGGAGTGACTCTCGGCACAATCATCATGACTAGCACGACGCTTGGGGCGGCGATGGTCATTGCGTTGGCGATCGGATGGAAGCTGGCTCTGGTTTGCATTTCCGTCGTTCCGATCCTGCTGTCATGCGGCTTCCTCCGATTCTACATGCTTGCTCGATTCCAGCAACGATCGAAGTCCGCCTACGAAGGATCTGCGAGCTATGCTTGTGAAGCCACATCAGCGATCCGCACTGTGGCATCCCTCACCCGCGAGGAAGACGTCTGGACCGTTTATCACGATCAGCTTCAAAATCAAGGGCGAAGAAGTTTGATCTCGGTGCTGAAATCCTCCCTGCTGTATGCCTCGTCGCAGGCATTGGTGTTCTTCTGCGTCGCTTTGGGCTTTTGGTATGGTGGTACACTTCTAGGCCATCATGAGTACTCCATCTTCCGCTTCTTTGTCTGCTTTTCCGAGATTCTTTTTGGTGCGCAATCAGCCGGAACTGTCTTCTCTTTTGCTCCAGACATGGGTAAGGCAAAGAATGCCGCTGCTGAATTCAAGAAACTCTTCGACAGAAAGCCGACCATTGATATCTGGTCGGATGAGGGCGAGAAGTTGGAGTCCATGAGAGGCGAAATCGAATTCCGGGACGTCCACTTCAGGTACCCAACTCGGCCGGAGCAGCCTGTTCTTCGAGGATTGAATCTGAGCGTGAAGCCTGGACAGTACATTGCGCTTGTCGGACCCAGTGGGTGCGGTAAGAGTACTACGATTGCTCTGCTCGAGCGATTCTATGACACACTTGCTGGAGGCGTCTACGTGGATGGAAAGGATATCACCAAACTCAATGTCAACTCGTACCGCAGTTTCCTCGCCCTGGTCAGCCAAGAACCTACTCTGTATCAGGGTACCATCAAGGAAAATATCCTGCTCGGAGTCGATAAGGATGACGTTTCGGAGGAGGCCTTGATCAAGGTCTGCAAGGATGCCAACATCTATGATTTCATTATGTCACTTCCGTAAGTTTACCCTCCCCATCGTCCCCTTTCATGCCTGGCGGCTCTGCTAACATGGTACAACAGTGAGGGATTTGACACCGTTGTTGGCAGCAAGGGAGGCATGTTGTCTGGTGGACAAAAACAGCGTGTCGCTATTGCTCGTGCTCTCCTGCGTGACCCCAAGGTCCTTCTTCTGGACGAAGCCACATCTGCTCTCGACTCCGAATCAGAGAAAGTCGTACAAGCTGCCCTGGATGCCGCTGCCCGCGGACGGACAACGATTGCTGTTGCCCATCGACTGAGTACCATTCAAAAGGCCGATATTATCTACGTGTTCGACCAAGGCAAGATCGTCGAAAGTGGAACGCACCACGAGCTTATCCGAAACAAGGGCCGGTATTACGAGCTGGTCAATCTCCAGAGTCTCGGAAAGACTCATTAATCATCCCTTTCCCCTTCTTTTCTTGCTGTACAGATTTTTAATATTTTCGTCCTCCTCCCTCCTCAATCATGTCATTCTTGGTGCTCGAAATACCGTGGATGTACCACCCCGCTAATGTGTTTATGATTCCCCTGTCAAAAGTCCGGCTGGATTCCCGTCGTCATTGTCTCTGGTCCTTATCTTCGCTACTTAAAGTGCCTTATACAATAGATATATCATTGGAGTTGTCGGGTATTACTCTCTACTCGGGTATCATACATAATTTTGAATCGCACTCTTCTCCTAGTCGAACAAAATTCGAACTTATCATGTTCTTTGATTTGATGCATTCTTACTACACAATATGGACGAAGAACAAGATGCATCACAAACGGCCTCATCGGAGGAATCTGCCGGCAGAATCCGAGACATCATTTCCATTGTACAGGGTCAGGACTCAGGAGACAAGAAAGGTGTCAATCTCGGTCTCCCACCCCAAACTCCTTCTGCACATCAATCTGTCGCATCCCACGCGCGTCAGCTATGAGACCCATCAGACCCTGTCCGATGTCCTTGATCTCATTGTACTCATGAAGCAGACGAATATGGCGTTTCACCGTAGCCGAAGGATCATCCCTTTGAGAATGTCAGCATTTAAGGTCTCACTTTCAGATATAATCAACATGAGCGAGAGAGGGAGTCTACTTCAACTTCGCTTTGACCTCTGCGATTTGAGCCTCAAGTTGCGTGGTTTGCGAGTGGAGGTCCGTGATGGAGGCCTGTAGTGCTTTCTGTTTGTTGTCAGCTTCTGCTGGGACTCGTTCTGCTCTTAGAACGTCAATTTAAAATGCATACAATCTTCTTGTCCCGTTGGATCTGCTGTTCGGGGGTAGGGCTGTTTTCGGTGGTTTGTTGAAGGGGCCTATTCTTGCCTGGAGAGGCCATGGGAAAGAGCAAGGCAGGGACTTTCACGATAGTGTTGCTTTTCAGGAGTGGTTGGGTGACACAAGATACTTGTCGATGCAATGTGATTCTAGTAGAGAGTTATTGCGCATGTCGATGTTGGGACAGAGAGAAGACGAGATGCTGTTGGTTGTTCGGTAGAGGCTTCGCTATACAGAATGAACAGCATGATTCTCGCCACGTCGAAACAGCACAACAGTATCATTATTCTGCTAGTATTCTGGTAGAATAGTTTCTGATCGACAGTTCTCTCCTCTGTGTAATCACCAATGCTGCCGGACATATACAAGTAACAACCATCGACCAATCCGAACACTCCGAATTTCTGGCCCGAATCCGACATTCGTAATCGTTTCCCGTCGTACCTCCGAGGGCTCCACCGTACATCATCTTTGTCCATTGACCCTCTGCTCTCTTTTCCTTTCTTCCCTCAACTCCCTCTCAACCTCCTCTCGAGTTTGATGATGAAGATGATGGGTGTATTGGACCTACGAGGGGTGCTTATTGCTCTTCTCCTTGCCTCTGTCGTGGCTCATGGCGGCCACGAGAGTGTCCCCGAGGGTGCCGCCGTCTCCGAAGATCCTATTGTACGTGTCGTGTCGTTCGCACTTGACTACTTTTCTACCTTCAGGGACGAGATCAAACGGACTAACATTGCCCTCCGGAGTAGGATTCGACATTATGGATACATATGATCTTGATGGGATTTGCCTTTGGCATCATTTTCCCGCTGGGAATGGTACTGGGGGTATGTTCATTGCCTTGACCATCGATAATGGCCGGTCGCAGAAGATCTAGCCGACATTTGAACTGACGACTTGTTTTGACTAGATTGTCCGCTCGCGGTGGCATGTCCCTCTTCAGATCGTCGGCACCGTTATCGCAGTCGTCGCATACTTCCTAGGCCACGCTCACAAGGGCCGTCAGTTCGGAAAGAATGTCCATGCCTCGTTCGCGAACGTATTGATGCTTCTGCTTGTGGTGCAGGTCGTTATCGGACTTTATCTCAAGCTACATCTCTCCAAGGGAATTCATGGTCGAATTCGTCGGTTCTTCGTGGTGCTGCATGGCGTTCTCGGCAAGGTGATGCCGATTGTGAGCTGGACGCAGATGGTCTTCGGGGGTATCGCCGCGAGTGGCTTCTGCCAGGGTGATCATCTCGGACAATGTCTGGCGCATTTCATCATGGGCAGCGCGTTCATTGCCTATGGTATCATGCTTACTATCTTGCTGCTCGTTGGTCAGTACTGGCTGCGCCGTACCGGCCGGAGCCAAGAGTTCTTCGACTCGCTGGTCATCGCGGCCTGGGGATGCGTCAACACCTTTACGGAGCATCGTTGGGGTGGACCGTGGGTACACAATGATCTGCAGCATACCACTATGGGCATTGTCTGGTGGTGTGCCGGTCTTTTGGGTATTTGGATGAGCAGGAAGAGAAATGGCCGCCCCAAGCGGAATCTCATCCCGGCCATCGTTATTCTTCTGACCGGTTATGCGATGTCGGCTCATCCCCAGACTTTGATGATCAGCACCATGATTCACAGCATTTTCGGCTACACGTTGATGGCTGCTGGTTTCACCAGAATCATTGAAATTGCTTTTGTGCTGAAGGACAAAAACACTGTGAGCCTCGACGGCTCGGACCCGAGCAGCTTCCAATATCTGCCCCCTTTCGTAAGTTCATCTCGCATATTTTTTTTCTTGAAGCACGCGTTCGGACTTAATTTGGGCTAATAAGGGATTTTCGCAGCTCCTGTACGCATCTGGCTTCCTGTTCATGGGCGCAACAGAGGAGCAAATGCAACTGCTCCACGATGCCGGAATCACCCACGTGTCCTACGTTCTGATTCTATACAGCATTGCCTTCATTCTCTTCCTCTGTAAGTCGGCCGTCTTTACCATTTCACCTCTGTTTAGGCTACTGGTTTCTTGTTCTAATTTTCGCCGTAGTCGTCAATATCCTTCTACATATTTACGCTGTCCACGCATGGCCCAGCTCCACCAAACCCTCTGCCCATTCTCGCTTGTCAAGCACCACAGACCCGGCTCAAGACTCTGCCTTCGTGAACGGCCACGCCCGCTCGGCGTCCGAGGCTCAGCAGATCAATGACGCAGAGGCATTCGAGTTGCAGGGTCTTATCTCCGACGAAGAAGATGAGGACGGTTCCGGTAATCGAAACCATGCCATGGGTCCTCGAAAGGCGGAAGATGAAGAGAGCGTTCCTTTGGTTGGAAAGGAGGCGTCATCGAGCTGATTTGCCAGGATCTTGTTCTTTCGTCCCTTATCTTTTTGTGGGCTCGCAAGGAGACAATTTGCATTCTGATTACACCAAAAGATCCTTGCTTCAGTTTTGCCACTTGGAGAGTGAGCTACCTCGCTCTGATGACTATGATACGATCAAGATTCTTGGTACTTGTTGGGAATGGCGTTGCGGGATTGAGTGCCCTGCTTTTTGTGAATCAATCGGCCAATTGTTTTGGCTTGTATATATACCGGATAGTTGCAATGGCTTTACAAGAGTAATTAATGGATAATTGAGAAAACGGGCTTTTTTAGTGCTCATGTCGGCCTGAATCATAAAGACGACGCCATCTATATTATTAAGATCGTTTGGTCAGATTCAATTTCGTGAACCTATCGTACAAGTCATAAAGGTATTAAAACATGTGTGCGTAGAGGAAGACAAGAGGAGCAGCCTCGAGGGTGCATGTGATTTTCCAACTCGCCAGTGAACTTGCAACCGGGGACAATTGGAAGGCCTAGATATTTGTAGGTAGTCTCGTAGGTAGAGGAGCAGCGGTCGGTTCGCCGTTGATGGGAATTGCATTCGCAACAGGAGGAATGGCAGAAAGAGCCTTGTCCATCTCTGGTGGGAAGAAAGGATGCAAGGAGTAGATGGGTGCGACGGACTTCTCGCCGTCGAATAGTAAGAGGTTCTGTAGTGGCTGCTCTCTTGCGCTCAGCACATTGATCACATCCTGCGAGAGGCTACCGCCAACAAACGCCGCCACGGGGCTCAGTTCGCTGCCGAGATTCTGTAAAAAGGTTCGTAAAAATTCTGAGTCCAAAGTGCTGATGTCAAGTTTTAGTTCTTGGTGACGGTCACGAGCAAGCTTGGTGAACAGTTCAAGATCTTGCCGGGAGAATGTGGGCAATCTGCCCCCGGAAAGCTTCTGGAATTCCCACAATGCTCGAAGGCATGTCAGAAGTGGCGTGACCTGTCTCCGTCGTCTGGGCAGTCGGGTCAGGTCCTCAGGGAGAGGCGATGTGTTTGCTAAGATGAGGGGGGAGTAGATTTCCCGCTTCGTCACCATCTCAATAATTTTATCATTTTCCTTCTTTGTGGTGATATTGATGATGGTTCTAGTGGGCGTCTCTTGGGTTGACGGCGAAACATTCGACTTGGAACGTTCAATGACGAAGTCATGAGAAATCAGATCGGCAAATGCGTAGCCGTAAAACCCATGCAAACCAGCAGCATAGAATGGACGGTTGGCGATTCGGCATGCGGCATTGATTGTGGAGTATGTTGGGAAGTCAAGCTCCGTGGCGATGGTAACATCGAATTGCGCGAAAAAGTCAGGTTGCTTGGTCTGAATATCTTCCGTGTCGATCCGAAGCTGAACTCTAGGATTCATAGCATGTATCGCCGGGGCCGCAGCTTGGGCGCGCTGTCCTTATAGTTAGCTTTTTGCTTTTTTTTCCTCACTTGGAATCCCCAGCCATTGGACGACATACATTCTGGCCAACATGCTCCTCAGATATGAAGAACTGCGCTCCAAGGTCTTCTTCCTTGACAGTCTCATGGTCGACTATGGTCAGAGTGCCGATGCCTGCCAAAACAAGGTTCTTTGCGATTTCGTTCGCCAATGCTTTGAACGTTATCAGAAGGATATTTGCGGACCGAATCCTAAAACGAAGGGCATGCAAGATCAGCTCATGAACGCGCACGGCTGGGAATTGGAGTACTTGCTTCTCTTGGGCCTTGACCCCCCAAAGACGGATTTGACGATCATACAGCGCAATCTCATCTGATGATTATAACATGTCAGACATATATAGCCTGGGTGTCTCCGTCGTTGGCGAATTTGCACCTACCCGCACTGATCGATTGGGCTGCGTTTTCTAGCGACGATGTCATGCTGGCTGGTCTCTGTTGAAAATAATTGAGACAATAACAGAATCGCACTCGGTGCTCAATAAGTCGGGCCTGATGAGAGCAGCTCTTGAGGTAACAGATTGCGCAACAGACAGTCAATATGTGTCGGATACGACTGATTTCAGTGAGAGCGAGGCCAGGTTTGCTCTGTCCTTGATAAATGAAGTCCGGAGGATGTGTAGATGAGAGTAGCGCTCAGTCACCAGGAAGAGAGAGAACCAGGGAGAGGATGGAAGAGCAACGGGGAAGCGTCCAGTGCCTACAGTGCCATCCACATGCAAATAACCTAGATACCCAGGAGCTAGTAAATTTTTGAAAAGACAATGGAAGGCAATCAAAGGGAGCGTTGACTGAGGTGTTAGTGATTGATTATCGGGTTGCTTATCCTGGGATCACGTGCCACACATCACTGCTGATAAGTTATCGCCTTTCACTGAAGCGTCATTTCCCGCTGTTATCAATAATACTAAGATCCTCCTCCTCCTCCTCCTCCTCCACATCATCTGAGATCCGGCCATCTCTGCTTGTAGCCCCAAGCCTTGACAATTTTCTTTGTTTCATTTCTCAGTCGCCCTGTCCGTTCTCCTTATTGCTCAGTCTTCGAGCTTCTGGTCAAGCCATTTCCTCTTTCTGATCGAGTCACATCTCTCTCAATAATCAGGTTGATCTCTCTTCTCTTACATTGTTCAGTCATACTGGTATAGTGCGTCCCCCGCCTCTTGACCTGTTCGACCTGTCACTGCCAACTGACTGCATATTAAATTCACAAAATGGTGCGTGAGTAGCTCAGAGCATCTCTCAATCCTACATTCACCTCATTGATCGATTCCATCGAGTCTCAAAGTTATTTCGTGGAGCCCCATTTCTGGCATCCTTAGTTGACTCTTATACATTCAAACTGTAGTCTGGGAACTACGATTACCCTCCTGCCTCTCGTCGTGCCCCTCGTGCAAACCGTACTTCTGACAGATCTCAGCGGCCCACTGAAAATCGCTTACAACATCTGAGGGATTTATTGAGCTCTGAGCGCCATCGGGATAGTTCCACGACTGCCCGCGCTTTGGAAATACTCAACCAGGAAATAGAGGAATATCGTTCCAGTCGGGCCCGGAACTGGACCAGCTTTGAGCAAGCTAGAGAAGCTGTAGATCGGCAGATCCAACTTTTGCAAGCAGCGACACCTCAGAGGGAGGAGCAGACGCGCGGTGCTGATCACATAGGCTACCCACGACTAGTGACGCAGAGGTCTTCCACTGCCGATGTCGCGGGGTTGAATCCTAGCACAGCTCCTTCGAATTCCATACGATTAGCTAGTAACAGAAGACCTTCTAGGCGTCGGCCCATGCGACATCGACACCAAGAAGGACGAAACAGAGTTCCCGAGGCACAATCCTTTCTTGACGAGCTCATACCCCTCGATGAGACGCCTTCTGCGATGCCGTTAGAACCGGACATCGATCCGCAGGTGGATGGTCGGAGGGCCAAACGCAGAAAGCTCGAGTCAGACGACAAAAGAGAAGGGCCCCAAGCTTTTCGCTATGGCCACTATGGCCAGGTAGTCCCAGGCGCTCTCAAGATGGAAATCAAAATGTGTGACGGCGGGACATATGATGATTCCGACGGCGAGAACTCGTGGCCAGAGAGCATCTTGCGCAATGATCCAGCTGTCTACTGCACGAAGTCAGATCGATGCAATTTGATTCTAAAACATCGGGGAGACTCCCCCTTCTGCTTAAGCAAGATTGTCATCAAGGCTCCAAAATCCGGTTACAATGCTCCGTATGTCCCATCTCAAGCAGTCACTCGCGCACCTATTTCGGATTTGCTGACCGTTCTCTAAGGGTCCAGGAAGGAATGATTTTCGTGTCTATGGCGTATGATGATGTCTTGGCTCGTACCGCCGCGTTCAAGATTCTTAGACCAGCCCCTCGTCGATCCAACCGGAGCAGACGGACTGGTCTGCAGCCTTCCGAGGAATATTTGAACGCATTCCGGACCCCCCTCCAGACTTTGGAAAGAGCCGTATTCGGCAGCACAGATTCTCCTTCGGATTCCGATAGCGATATCAGCACCATCGCAGGACCCGACGCCCCCAATCCCATGGCTGAGTTTCAGGTAACGACTGAATATGATGTTACCTCTGATCATGATGATGGCGATGATATGGACGATGAGGATGAGGCGGATGATGTTGACGGCTCCGAAAGCGATGAAAGTGAGACTGAAAGAGGAGCAGTTTCCGACGAGGCTACCTTTTACCGGAGACGTGATGAAATGCTGCAGCGTATAGAGGCTATGGAATGGTCGCACGAGATGGAACAGCGCGGGCTCGAACGGCGGCGTCGGATCCCCAATCGTGTCGAACCTGCTGCATCATCTACGCCCCCAGAGTCTCGACATGCAGGCTCATCATCTCCGCCCGTGTTAAAGCCACATGCTCGCTTCTTCATAGAGCGAGCCAAGAGCATGGTCAGCATCAAGTTTGATCCACCGGCGTATGTATTCCGAATCCTGTTGAATCCTATCACTCGAAGCTCGCTGACCCTCTTCAATAGCTCAGGTAGATATATCTTGATCAAGCTCTGGAACCCCCGCAACGATGGCAATATCGATATTCGGAGTATCATCACGTACGGCTTTGCTGGTCCTCGATTCTTCCCCTCTGGAGAGTTTAGATAGATGCCGCATCAAGACAATGCGGCAGCCCAGCTCAACAAACAAACATTCTATGCATCACTTCAAACTGTCTTCTTCACCCACTCTATCCTCCTACAACCCCGTTTCTTTCAAATGAGCCAGAGTCATTGCGGGTTCCCGCTTGGCTTCATTGTTCGTGTAAGCACATCATGTATTGTCATAAGCCATGTGATAGAGGTCCGAAATTCGTGGGTCGGAATGGCGTCTACGGTACGGTCTAGGTTTCTTTCGTACCTCTCTATGTATTTCAAATTTCGCAAATTGCATGAATATACGGACGATTATCACGTTGAAAAGAAGAAGAAAGTCAGAATTCAAAGGATATGTAATGGTTGATTACATGATACTCCACGGTCTTTCCATACAATCAAATGAACAAAGCCCCAAGCGCTGCAAGTCCACACACAGCTCGGGTCATCATTCCGATCTTACACCAGGTCGAGCGTCTCTCTTGCACGGCAGACGGATTAAACGCTATGCGGGATCCAGGCTGGGGAGAAAGCCTGGGCATTGGGAGTGGAGTATGAGGCGATTTCACGGGGTACGGCTGCTCCCTGGGGGAAACGTCCAGACCGATTTGCCGCGGTGACGGATGATATGACTCAACCGTGACAGGGAGCAGTCCTAGATATATGCCAGATACCTGAGACCGCGCATAATTTGGATCGATTGAGTGGAGACTGCTCGACCGACCTCGGTTGCTGTAACAAAGCAAAACATGTCGACAAGTGGTATTTTGGCGCATAAGAGGCAGCACGAACGGGGGTAACCAGAACCAAAAGATTAAAAATAGCGTATAGGAAGAAGTGGATGGTGTAAACCAAGGCCAAGACCGTCAAAAGCTGGAAATCATCTGGACAGACAAAATCGACCGTAATCTTATGTACATCAACGTCGGTCTCGTGGTTGCAATCAAGAGGCAAAAGAAGAGGAATGCTGATAGAAGAAGCGGGATCCAACACGCTATTAATGAGTATGAATGTCAACCTGAACAACCCGCAGTGTTCCAGGCCGACGACGTCTTTCGAATCGATGCTCATTTCTCATCCCTCGTGCAAAGATCGTCCAACGCCGAACCTTATACGTGAACGTAAATAGTCAACCAAAAGATGCACCTCAAATGGAAATCCAACTCCGTCCACAAAAAGGAAAAAGAACCCTGTGTCCAAAAGTATAATCGTAAAATGCGGCCAATATGTATGAGCACCTAGATGACGACAACATCTCCTTCAGCGTCTGCTGGGTCAGAGGCCATCATATCACCATATTTGCCCACGGACATGAGCATTGAATCATCGTCGAGGTCAATCGCACTATCGTCATTATTGGGAGCGTGAAAGCTGGCAATGTTGTCAGCGATGCTAGGTGGCTTTTCACTCTCCACCGAAGCTTGGTTTGGACCTGCGTCTGACGGTGGTCGATTGAGCGATGTTCTGTTTCGGGCGTTCACTTCTGCCGATGAAGAGCTTGTAGTTGACCTTGGCCTCGAGTCACTAGCCTGCTGCGCATCAGAAGCCATAAAAGGGTCATTCTTCTCGGTAGATGGGCCGCTGGATTGTTTCAGCAGAAAATTGGGCGGACCGGGCTGGTCAGAGCCTAAACTCGCATTTTGCAAGGTGCTCGGTGTAAAACGCATGAAACCATTTTTTTCTGCCTGCCATAACATCATCTCATGAAAGAAAACTTTTGTCATCCACCAGGCGCTGAAGCTTTGCGCACCGCCAAGGGTCAACCGGTGGAGAATGCAATCCCACAAGGCGTCGACCTTTTCAATGATGCATTGCGTGCGATGGTGGGGAAATGCAGAGGATATGTTAAGTATAAAGGCTATCCACTTATCCGGAAAGTTGTACTCCTCACCGGTGGACGGCTCGACGGGAAATTTACGAGCCGCGCGATCCGCTTCCGTATCTGGCTTCGTAAAGAAGGGGTGAGAGGCAGAGGGGTTCAGGTCATCGACAGGAGTTAGCAGAGCTCGAACGTCATGTTTCAGTATCTGCTCTGCCGCCCGCTCTGCGCATGTGGGAATGTTCGCTCGTGAGATCATCTCCTTCGGATCAACAAGCGTTTTGAAGTCGAACCACATCTGGTTCCTATTGTCAGGATGGCACAGCCATGCTGCGGCCGCATTGGCTGATTGATTTACATCAAGCATGTGCTTGAGCAGATTGCAGAAAATATGGGACGGTATTAACCTTGCCAAGCTGACATGTGCAGGTTGCGCCTTGAATGTCTCAGCAATGTGAGTAGTCAGCCGTTGCGATATCGAGCTGAAAGCGTCTAGGACAAGTTTTGGAACGACCTGCGTGGTGAGAGGTGCCACGAATGCAATCATTTTCTGGTACATGAGCCAATCGCATTCCTTGATCCAGGGAGCGAGGTTTGGATGTGTCAGCAGCTTTTGTACTGGAACCGTCAAGGTCCCATGAAAAGCGGAGAAATAGCGCAGGAGATTCCGCTCCTTGCAGTAGCGGAAGCTATCGATTACGGAGATACAATGGGAGCGGTAAAGGGCTGCAAGAGCCGCCGCAACCTTAGTATCAGTATTGGAGGGAAGATACCTCCGTATATCGGGCAGTTGAAAGGATTCGTTGTCAACAGACGTGTCCTCGGCGGCCGGTAGGTAGAGCATCTGATGAATCATTTTTCCAGAATGGTTTCCAACGTTCTCGAGGGTAATGCTGTGGTCACCGTTGGAACTAGTCGTGGCTTGGCAGCTACACCCTGTGCTCGAGGGATTCGCTGAGAACCTGGGTGTAAATGAGGCAGTTGGTGAAGGGAACACTGCGGTATCTGTTGGCGGCTGTGGTAGAATACTAAACCGACAAAGCATGTAAGCTTGCATCTTCTAGGATCATCGAGTATGTGATTGACAAACCTCTTCTGCACGGCTCCGTCAAGTTTGTTCTCTACGCCACCACCAATTTGACCATTGGTGATCGACGAGAGCTGTGGGTTCAACGGCGGCGGCTTCTGCTGTTTTTCCTCGATGACCGTTAAATCCACATAGTGGTACTTGGATTCTCCGCGGACACCAAGACGTCTGGTTTGCACATTCGGAAATATGATGCGCACGAGTTTACCAAAAGAAGCCGGATTCAAGACTGAAACACGCTCGGTTCCGCATTTCTCTGCATAGCAGCAGTAAACACGATCTCGTCGCACAGAACCGCTGCTCTTTCGGCAATTCTCCTTCAACCTAAACATCTATGAGTACTGATTATCTGCCAATAACAATGGGCACTGTGCGTCCGCTTACCAGATCATGGCAAAGACCTGCTTAACTTTCTCGGCCTTGCCCCCGGCCCCTTCATGTTTCAAAACCTCTGCCGCCATCTGCTTGAGTGAATAGCCTTCGTACTGACGGAGCAACTTTCGCAGTTCATTGTCATTCGCTAATGATGAATTGGAACCTTTCTTCTTCTTCGCGCCAGCCTCCGAGTTCTCATTGTCTTCCAGCACATGCTCCGGCAAGTGGTTTTCAATGTTACTGTCGTAAATCGCTTGATACTGAGGGATCGGCATGGTAGGCAGACTGTGATGCGACAGACCTGGAGGGATTGAATGGTGAGAGAGGCTATGCCCGTGCATTGCATGACTCGGGAATTCCTCCGCCCTAGGAAGCACTGAATGATGAGGATCCTGAAGTGTCGGATCGAGCGAGGCACCATTCACTGGATGCGATATCTGTTGGCCAAACCGCATAATGATGTCTTCGGGATTACTCGCGAAGACATTGTGACCAGCGGCAGATTGGGAGGGTATAAATTGGGAAAATCCATCGGTGATCTGCTGGTCCTGTGTTTGTTGCGTGGTGCTGGAATGGATACTGGCGGTTGATCCTCTGGACCTTGGTCGACGGCTGTTTCTTGAAACTACAACTTCTGACCGCGCTCGCATAGGGTCCGCCGTCCCAGGACGACTATGCGGTCCTGCCAACTGTGTGGTTTGTGATGCGACACTCGAGCATTGCGAGGCAGCTCGCCCTGTTTGTTTTGGCTACGGATCAGCAACAACGGACGGAAAGGCGGAGTTTAGATGAAATAGGCTGGCCGCAGGGCAGCAATAACCGGAGATCAAATAAAAAGCAGAAGCCTCAGGGCACAGAACGAGACGCAGGACATCTTACCCATCTCATGAGCCATGGTGGAGGGTCTGCTACACACTACCCGACTAGGTGGTTGTGTTTCGTTAGTTGCTGGGTGCAGGTCGGTAACCACGGGCAATGGCGTCTGTTTTGATGATCGGGGGGTCTACAACCACCTCAACTTAAATCACTCGAACTCACACCACAGAAGACCGACGCAGGAAAGAGGCTGGAGGGGTAACTTCAAAGTTTCGGAGATGAGATCGTCAAGTCATGAAATCAGGTCGTGATAGCAGTCGCAAACACGCTATCGAAGGCTCATAGTGGCCGTGGTTGCAGTCTGGTCACAAGTTTTGAGTGTGCAAAGGTGGAATAAACAGAGGCGGCGGTTCCTCAAGCAACGGTCACGTGTGGATTAGCTAAGGCCCATTCCTCAGGCAGATCCGATCTTCAAAACATTAAACAACTATCTAGATAAACAATAGAGGAATCTCAAGTGATGATCACCATATTTATGGTCTCGTCCGTCATTGACAGGAAATAGTAGATAGATGGTGAATAATCTGATTTGCAAGCAGGGAGACAGCTTTCAAGTTACTGGGGAAATTGCTAGCACTTACATGAGTAGCTGTGCCTTGTACAGCGCAATGCTCGTAGGATAAGGTCATCCCACATAATATACTCTTGACATAATTGCTCTAGGACAAGGAATGATAGAACATAATCATTGTGAGGTACTTTGTGCGTAGGAATTTTTGGTTGAAATATCTACAGGTGGAACCATGCCGGATCGAATATATCTATTCAGTCGCTGATCCATGATGGTCGGACTTGACTTTCAAGGTCATCTGAATCAACATACTACCCTTAAGACACCCCCTGGACGACGCAATGCGCAATCCCAACCGAATAGACGCACCAAATTTCACTCGTCTCAGTCCTCGAGCGAATTCCCCACCCCAGTCTGAATTTGCTTGAAAGCCGCGAGGCTTTCGAATGGGACTGATCGCTCGTGGAGTGACTGTGAAGGAGAATAGGAGATAATCCGGCAAAGAGACAGTTGCAGCAATGAAATTGGTCAAGCCAGAGATAGAATACAATGCTGGGTTTTCACAAAAGGGACAGACAAAGATGAAAATTTACATATCGAAGCTAATTACTTCCTATCATCTCTAAGCCGAGAAAGAAAAAACGGAAAGGTACATTTGGCCAAGTAACACACGGACAAAAGAAGAGGCCGCCTGGGGGTAATAATAGGTATGAGGAGTATAAGGTACCCTGATGCACAGTCACGCACCACCTTGCAAATCCAACATCAATAGGCCCAAGCCAAGCCACACTGCTTGAGGAACAAATAGGAAACTCTTTCACCGGGAGTCCATCTAGACAAGATCCCGCTTGACGAACTCAGCGAGCAGAGTCTTACCAAGATGGGCAGGGCTTCTCTCCACAGTGACACCGGCACTCTCGAGGGCGGCAATCTTGGAGTCAGCACCACCCTTACCACCGCTAACGATAGCACCAGCGTGACCCATACGACGACCGGGGGGAGCGCTAATACCAGCGATGAAACCAACAGCGGGCTTGTTGTACTTGTTGTTGGCCTTGAAGAACTCGGCAGCATCCTCCTCGGCGCTACCACCGATCTCACCAATCATGATGATACCGTCTGTCTCCTCATCCTCGAGGAAGATCTTCAGGCAGTCAATGAAGTTGGTACCGGAGAAGGGGTCACCACCGATACCAACGACGAGGGACTGGCCGAGACCGGCCTGGGTGGTCTGGTTGACAGCCTCGTAGGTCAGGGTTCCGGACCGAGACACAATACCGACACGACCGCGCTTGTGGATGAATCCAGGCATGATACCAATCTTACATTGGCCCTACATCGTAGAAAAAGAGCATATCAACACGCCGCACCGCCTTGCCATATCACAAAATCGGATGCTAATGAACTTACAGGAGCAATGATACCAGGGCAATTGGGTCCAACCAGACGGGTCTTGTTCTGAGTCTTCAAGATATCCGTGATGCGAACCATGTCTGTTGATTCCGAGTCAGTTCTTGTGCAAATAAAGTTACATTGCGCGGAGCAAGGGGACATACCGTGCTGGGGAATACCCTCGGTAATGCTGCGAAACATCGGCGTCAGCGATGTCAAGTTACTGTTTTTCTTGAAATGGGAGCACGACTCACCAAACAACCAAGGGAACCTCAGCCGCGATAGCCTCCTCGATACCCGCAGCAGCTAGAGGGGGACTGGAATATATCAGTATCAGTCATTCCGGCAACGATGGAAACCAGAGATTATGAGTCCATACGGAACGAAGATAGCAGAGGCAGTGGCACCAGTTTCCTTCACAGCCTCGCTGACATTTGCGAAAACAGGTCTATCAAGGTGCATCGTACCGGCCTTCTTAGGGTTGGTACCGCCGACAACCTTGGTTCCTGAGAATTGTAAGCTTTTGAACTCCTGTCGTAGACCCGCGCAACCAAGATCAAGGGGTAAATCGTAATATACCATAGGCAATGGCTTGCTCAGCGTGGAAACTGTTGGTAGCGAAAAAAAGGCAACGTCAGCATCTTTGTATGCGGCTAAAATGGGAACGCTAGATATCACCGCAACATACGTTCCCTGCTTTCCAGTGAAACCCTGGAAGAGGACCTTGGTGTCTGCATTGATGCGCAGGTTGTTCACAGTCTCAGAGTAGATCGAGCTGCCCTGGCTGTAAGCTCGTCGCTGCACAGCAGCGGCATTCTGAAGGGCAGAGAGGGTGCTACGGCGGAAAGCCTGCATGGTTGCCTATGAGATACAAAGGATAGACAGATAGAGGGGAGAGTGCACCGGTAAGTGTGCTAGAAAATCACAGAAGATCTGGGGAAGCTTCGCAGAATATACCAAATGACATGGGACAGTTCAGGAAAACGCGCCGGGATGGGTTTGGGGTTTGGACTTTTCGGGACAAAGCTTTAAGCGGATCCGAATTGTCGCGGCGGTCGGTTGGCTCCCTCGGCCTTCTTTTTTTCCATCTCCCTGCTATCAATACTATTGCCGATAACAAATCTGCCCCTCGTCAAGCGGTATCGTGATATTCATTCATCCTAGCTTACCTGGTCGGGAGGCTTAGTGTTGTACTCTATAGTACCGTTCGTAATCCTTGCTTTGGGACTTTAGGGCATACTGTGATCTGCGATCGTCGCAGTAATCCATTCCACAATGGCGACCCTCACCATGACATTGCCACCACCATCCAAATACAAGAACAGCAACGAGAAACTCCCACCAGAAAATGAACGTTATATGCGAGCATGCTCTGATATTGCGAATGCGCTCATTCAGGAATATGAAGCGCAGAGGGATTCATCCAAACCGAAGAAAGATATTAACCTTAACAAGCTGCGCGGTCAAATCGCGAAGAAACATCGCCTGGCCACGCAACCTCCCTTAACAGCTATTATCGCTGCCGTGCCGGAACAATACAAGAAATACATCTTACCCAAGCTGATTGCGAAGCCCATTCGGACGTCGTCAGGAATTGCCGTTGTCGCCGTGATGAGCAAACCCCACCGTTGTCCGCATATTGCTTACACCGGTAACATTTGTGTCTACTGCCCTGGTGGACCTGATTCGGACTTTGAGTATTCGACACAGTCATATACTGGCTATGAGCCGACGTCGATGCGTGCGATCCGAGCGCGGTACGATCCGTTTGAACAAGCGAGAGGTCGGGTTGATCAGATCAAGTCTCTCGGCCATAGTGTGGACAAGGTGGAATATATTGTCATGGGTGGCACATTCATGTCTCTTCCGCCGGATTACAGAGAATCTTTCATTGCTCAACTTCACAATGCGCTGAGTGGGTACCAGACGGACAATGTTGACGAGGCTGTTCAGGCGGGCGAAATGAGCAACATCAAATGCGTGGGTATTACGATCGAGACTCGGCCTGATTACTGTCTGGATACTCATCTGAGTGATATGCTTCGGTATGGGTGCACGCGTTTGGAAATCGGTGTGCAAAGTTTGTATGAAGATGTTGCGCGGGACACGAATCGAGGCCATACCGTCGCTGCGGTTGCAGAGACATTCAAGCTCGCCAAGGATGCTGGGTTCAAGGTGGTTAGCCACATGATGCCTGATCTGCCGAATGTTGGCATGGAGCGGGATCTCTTTCAGTTTCAGGAATATTTTGAAAATCCAGCCTTCCGTACGGATGGACTGAAGATCTATCCGACGCTGGTCATTCGTGGTACAGGTCTGTATGAGCTTTGGAGGACGGGTCGCTACAAGAACTACACTCCCAACGCGCTGGTAGATCTTGTCGCTCGAATCCTTGCGCTGGTCCCTCCATGGACGCGTATCTACCGTGTGCAGCGAGATATTCCCATGCCTCTGGTCACTTCCGGCGTGGAGAATGGTAACCTTCGAGAACTGGCTTTGGCACGGATGAAAGACTTTGGCACAACATGTCGTGATGTGCGCACCCGCGAAGTTGGTATCAATGAGGTGAAGAACAAAATCCGCCCCTCGCAAGTGGAGCTCATCCGTCGAGACTATACTGCCAACGGAGGTTGGGAAACGTTCCTCGCCTATGAAGATCCCAAGCAGGACATTCTCATCGGCTTACTGCGCCTACGAAAATGCAGTCCCACTCACACTTTCCGTCCGGAATTCACCGGCCAGCAGACGAGTATTGTGCGGGAGCTCCACGTATATGGCTCCGCAGTACCGCTGCACGGCCGCGATCCGCGGAAGTTCCAGCACCGAGGATTTGGAACCTTGCTGATGGAGGAGGCCGAGCGGATCGCGCGAGAAGAACATGGAAGCCGGAAGATTAGCGTCATCTCGGGAGTTGGTGTCCGCAGTTACTATGCTCGTCTCGGGTACACACTGGACGGTCCTTACATGTCCAAGATGCTTGACCCGATTGAAGACGAAGAATTCTAATTCAAATAAAGCACGAGACCCTTTTGCCTTTGTGTTTGATGTCGAAAATTGATATGATAATGATGGTTTACAAAATGGGAGCTCTCAAAAGTCGGGTTCTGTCGAGAGTACATGGCAATCATTGGGTGTTTTCAGGCGTTTCTTGCATCACGGCGTTAGCGGCTCGATGCATTACAATCTCGAGTCCGTACATGTCTCAACCCCTGCCTTCCATCATTGGGTGTAGAACATGTCGACAATCCTTCTGTTTTCTCCTGTTTCCAGGACTTCGAAATGATAGAATTGGAGCCTGTTTTGTGCAAGGGCCAGTCTACTATTCTGCAATCGTTCATATGACAGTAAAAGGTAGATTTGAAGCATCTCTATGTCAAACAACGACACAATATGTACTCCGGACAAACCACGGTAAAGAAAGTGTGCTCTAGAAAAGTCGAAGACAGATACCGTTGAAGCAAGAACACCACACCTGATTAAAGCAAACAGGGACATCACAATCGCGGGAACGAAGGTTCAGGAGATGTATGGGATTTGGAATCGTCATCTGATTGACAAACGTCATGCGCCGAATCGAAAGAGGTACACCCGCTCATGAGCGTCCCTAGAGGCAGTTGACATATCCCTTTGTTTCGTAGAGACGGACATATCAAATGGCGAGATCCATGTTTTCCTGCGAGAAATATATAAGAGATTGTCTAGCTTAGCGATATAGCACCTCCCCGGCGGCTTCTCATGTGCAGATAAGCCTGGAAGGCACAGAAAACGAAGAAACACTACCCACAACAATGTGTCAGCACATCCATTCCTTAGTACTTGATGTGCAGAATAGTGGCGCGATAGACTTACAGCGTATACGATCACCGCGGTGAAAATCGAAGCAGCAACTGCGGCGCCATCTTCGGGGTCGGTTTCCGATCCGGTGAATCCATGGTGTTCACTCTGAATACATCGTTAGCAGGCCACTACAATAATCCACTGCTCTCTGTGATCGGAGAAAAAGGGGACCGAGGCAGCATATATGGTTGTTGAGCGGATAAGTAAGGCACCAGACGAACCTTGTATAACGATCCGAGGACAGACAGGATGACAATAGCGAAGGCGGAGATGACCACGCTGTATCGGAGGCATTTTGTTAGTCTTTTGATTCTGTTTGGACGGCGACAATGACCTTACCAGGACCAGGCATTTAGAACCGATACAACGGGCTTCATTTTGACGTTGTCGTGATCAGAGTTGCGATAAGTGATTGATAGACTTCAAGCAATGCGGTTTGGCTGTGAGGTCGACTTATCCTCGCAAGAATCAGCGATCGGTGTATAAGAGACAATGCAGGTGATAGGTTAAATATGAAGTCGATTGCGAATGAGCAGCTCCGCCCATGAGAGCTCAAATTATGGAGATGCAGGAGCTCTTGATGTAGGTACTCCGTATGGTCTGCCGGCTGCACTCTGGAGGGGAGGCGGAGAGCTCTCTGGATCCGCCTTAAGCCGCATTTGGTATGTGAGGTCCAGATGAGCGTCGTCCACTCGTCATTTTCCGTCGTCCACAGGCGAAAGCATCAATATGATTTCCATCTTTATGAATAACTCCAGGAGACTTTAAACAGACTACCTGGTTTCTTAAATCGATCAGACGACAATGCAGATGTCTAATCGAACATTCCTAAGAGCTCTTTTGCGTGAAAAAATTATACTAGCGGCTTGTATATCTATGTCTTGGCAAATAGTTCCCAGAGGAGATGATTCCTATCTTCATCAGTGTTCCAAGCCTCACACTCATTGCTACGTATTGCTACGTAAAAAGTCAAAGAAGACAATCAAACAGTCTGCTGTTTTGTTCTATGCCTCAATATGCACTCTCATTACATACGGACTTTGATTACTTTTGAGAAAACCCCTTTGTGATGCGTGAATGATTGCTCAATAATGTTTAGCTCTACACGTCAAGATCAGACCAAAGGGACTTAGTCAAAAGACTGGTTTTGTCATCATTTGTCCATATCACGATCGTCGTCACGGTGGAAAAGGCGAATCGTTTGCTCAGAGGGTCTCGGTATCAAATCTTTTGGAGCTCTTGGAGGCTGACTTATATCTATCACACCCCTGAAGATTGAACGTAATGCTCACATGATATCGAACAGATACAAACGGAAGGCGATGAGTTTTTGAATGCCCATGACAGTTACAGCATGCTCCGAGATAACATCCCTACTGACCAGGTATATTGCCAGGGCAATGGGTGATGATGCCTCGCGGCGGTGGTCTAGATTTCGCGACTCCTGCGAATGATGCTTCATCCTCAACTCTCGAATTTTAACGCTTATGATCGCAATGAAGGCCTCGTCTCTTGGGAATAGTCAGTTGAAACTCGAAGCCGAATGGGAACGCATCTCTTGGTGTCCTTGCTTGACGTCGAAGTGCGACTGCCGTACACACTGAAGAGACACTGGTGAGCGTTTGGACTATGCGCTGTCTTGCCTGAACTACACAGAAAAGTGGCGTATATAGCTTTACCTCGCTTGCATCCTTCTGTTGCTCGATAAGAGCTACTGAAAATGAACCCTACTAACAGAGACAGTCATGCTTAGATTCATCAGACACTATTGTAACATAGGTATATGGCACTGTTTTTGACAGCATTGCTTTTTCGACGCCAATGGGGTCCAAATTTAAATATAAATCGGGGAATATATCCATCGAATGCTTCTATTCCCTCTTCGCTTCTAGTGTCCTTGAGACTCTAGATCCACGCGTTGATTATGACGGCTTCTCGACTCATACTTAAGGGCTAACATGGCCGCTCACACTATAAGAATTGCAGTCATTCCTACTCTAAGTTCAGCTCAGACGCCAAAAAACAGAATTGCACTACGGAATTGACCTCTACTAATAGAGAAAATAATCTAGTCTGTATCCCTGCAGCAATAGTCAGCATATTTCTGGCAGATATCTATCCAAGGCTTCCTCGATAACCTCAAGGCTGCTGTTGGGCCGGTCCAGTATCGCGTAGCTTCTTACCAGAAATGCGATCGCCTCAATTCTTAAATCGGTAGGAGTCTCGACTGAGAAATTGACGTTCGTCCCAGGAAGCTCTCACAAAAAGAGTTCCAAGTATGCCATGGACGTGTACAGACTCCGCTTTTTAGTCTCTGAACAATTGTTCAAGTGTTGGACGAACAATACCTAAACGTCTATGTGTAGTTTGGTGGTGTTTCGATATCCTCATCCCCTGCTACGAGTTGCACTGACGTATGTAGGCACGATCAACGGAAACCATCTGCAGCTGAAGAGGAATGGCTGCCTAGGATCGGATACAAACAATGGAAGTAAGTTTATGGTATTCTCAATACTTCTCCAATCCTTGCAATTGATGTGAAAATAGCATACGCATCCCATGAACCCATGGGCCCCTGGTCTCCATGGCGGCAAGATGAGCGCCAGAGATCCGGGTTACTATATTGTCCTCCATCTTCTGTCATGAAGAGCTCGCTGACAACCTGCCACATAGCATGATTGATCTTCGGAACCCTTCAGACATGGTTAGGAAGAAGATCCGCAAAACAGTGGCCGTTCCAAAATAGATCGAGGGAAACGGCATCCTTACATACACAGAACTCGTCCTATTACCAGCTTCATCTCTAAAAGGAAAACCAGAGCTCCGCGTATCGCGCTAGAGATGGTCTGGAGCCGCTTGTGTACACGAACACCAGCCAGATGCATGAGGATTACAGAAATAGTGTTGTATATAGAACACAATCTAGGGCGTGATTGTTTGTCAGTGATGACCTCATTTTAGTTGACTCCCCAGCTCCTAAAACCTGCCGTAGCAGAGGGCTTGATTGAGCTTTTGGCTCCAATTCAGGAGGCATACCAAGCTTCTACCGTAACGCGAGAGGGTGACATTGAATGTGTACCCACCAGCTGAACCTCCGGAGAAGGAAGAAGACAAAGGAACTCGCTATCCTGTTGCAGAAGAACATCAGAAACTTGAAGTTCAAGAGTAAATGCCGGAGAGCTAAAGAAGTTGGATGTCGTCCAATCTTCATTCTGTACTTCAACACCTGATCGTTCATGCCAGCCATGAACATGAGACCTCGTCATCAGGCTGACGATTCTACGCACTTACAGTCAATGAGGGGTGGGGCACCTTTTTCTTGGTGTTGAATAGTGTTGTCTCATGAGCCCATTAATGTATGAGTGATCTTACCCGTGGAGCTTCAAAATAGAGGTTTGCTCTATCTGCATATATGCCAGCGATAGTTCTTGTATGATACATATTCAATGCTGTTGATTCCACTGTACACACTCATCAAACGTCACACCCGAGCCACCAAAAATATCCAAAGCACTACCAATAGTCAAGTCAACCTTTCCATGACTGCTCACATGGACCTTTTCAAGATCCTGCAGACTTCGGGCTCCACCAGCGTATGTGATGGGTATTGAGCACCATTCGGCCAGCTTCGCCACAAGCTCTTCATCAATACCCTGCTGTAGTCCTTCCACATCCGCAGCATGAATGAGGAACTCGGAGCAATATGGCTCAAGCATTGAGATTGATTCTGAGGCAGTATTAGCCTCGAAATTGTAGAAAAGCAAGAAGGAATTGAAGCCTACCCTGGTTAATCTCCATTTCTGTAATCGTCTGCCAGCGGTTCATGGCCACGAACCATGTGTTGTCCTTTCTGCGACAGCTGAGATCCAAGACCAGCTTGGATCTGTCGCCCCCCAGGGCTGTAAGAACGGACTGCAATCGTTCGAGAGAGAACTTGCCTTCCGGGAAAAGGAAGGAGGTGATTATAACCTACATAGAGATGAGTTACAGATTCATTACACCAAGCAAGAACACAATGGTTCAACGAAGTACAGCCAGAGTGAATGAGGACCTACCTTGTCCGCACCCTGGTCAATCCAATATTGAGCGTTCTTGTCACTGATTCCTCCTGCGACCTGTAGCCCTCCTGGCCACGTACGGAGCGCTTCTTTTGCAGCCTCGTCGTTCCCTGGACCGAGCATCACAACGTGACCGCCGCGTAGTTCATGCTTCTGATATAATTCCGCATAGTGACTGGCGGGGAGCTTGGATACATAATTTGTTTTTAGGTCTGAGTCTCTATCACTCAGGGTGCCCCCAACAATCTGCTTCACTTGACCCGAATGAAGGTCAATACAAGGTCGAAATTTGGTCATTTTGTCAGATTCAATCCGTTCCCACAGAATGGCGCTGGCAATAGTTTGTGACACCCACAGTGGACTTGATAGGAGCGACGAGGGGCTGCGCTTATCTTATCACACGTGACCAATGATGTCCGAAAAAAAATGAAGCGGTAAAGGATGTCCCAGATTCCACTTACACTGCGCTTGCACTAAACAAATCAAATTAAAATGATCGGAAAAAGAAAGAGAGATATAGCTGTTGTGTCGAGATCCTCCAAGACAGAAGACGAAGAGCAGACCTCAACTGTCACAGACACCTCTTCTCATGACCTGTTCCGGAAATTCTTTGAGGCTCAATTCGAGCCTTTGGAGTTGCCTGGTGGACAGATCAATCGTGAGCTAGAGTCGCAAGAAGACGAGCACGATCGCAGTGATGGGTCAGAGTCTGGATCGGATTGGGATGGTGTGTCCGAGGAGGATGAAGGCAACCAGGTTGAGATTGTCGAGCACCAGGACACAACCATCAAAGACAAGGAAATACTGGACAAAAAAGCCCGAAAGGCTTTTATGGTATGTTTTTTAGATGGGAGTTAGAATAAGACGTGGTGATACTAAGCTCTACGAACCTGCCAGACCGCAAAGCCACCTACATTGTCTACGGAGTCGACAACCACAAAACCTACTTCCAAAAAGGCCAAGAACGAAAAGGAGGATGACGATGATGCTATGGATGCGGAACACCTGAAGAATGATCTTGCTTTGCAGCGATTGCTCAAGGAGTCTCACCTTTTGGACTCCGCATCAGAACTTGCGCCAACCGGCAAAAACCGTCTGAAAGCTCTAGATCTGAGGATGCAGTCTCTCGGGGCCAAAACATCGCTCTATCACCAGAATATGCCTTCGTCGCACCGTAGGGGGATTAAAGCCAAGGCATTGACGAAGGAGGAGAAGCGACGACGAGAAGCTAAGGAGAATGGAATCATTCTCGAGAAGCCGACGCACAAGTCGAAAGTCAGTAAAGGACGGCGAGAACGTGGCATCTCAGGTCCTGGCATCGGAAAGCTCTCAGGTGGAACCTTGAACTTGAGCAAGCGAGACATTGCCGCGGTCCAAAGTTCGCGCCGCTCAAGTAGAGGAGGCAGAGGAAAAACGAAGACCAGGGGACGGCGTTGAGTCGAGATCTCCTAGATGTTGGCCCTAGCATGGTATCGCCTAAGTCTGTTAACTCGCAAGGTCTTGCAGCCTGGCGACTGCCATGGCATCGTCCCAGGCTCGCGACAGGGAAGCTTCAGCCATGGGCGGCCACTGCTATCTTGGGAAGGCGCTGTATGACTCGACCTGTTCGCGGACTTCTCGGTTGATTGCTTGCTACTATCGTCGCCACTGACGAAGCTATTGATCACTAGCATAGTCGTTACTCGAAACACAGTCTCTTTGAGGCGCATTAGCTTGCGAAGCCATTCCATCGCTTTGCAGCAGTCTTTTGGCTATGTAACAGAGAGCGACGCCTGGATTTGATATCGCACAGGGCCCACCATATCGCCGGTTCATTCAGATGTCTCTAGCTTGGGACTAAGAAACCTTATTCTCCTGTCTTATTCAAGGAAATATTTGTCGAAGCACGTTCTAAAGCCTCAGTGGAAGTTTTTGAGACTGTTCGGGTAAAGAAAGTGGTCCGACTTGTGCACTGTTCCAGATATGGTGAAACCTCCGCCTTCCGGGTCGCGATAGGACTGAAACGCCCCCCTGAAATTCGAGAACCCTGTCGTTCACTTGTTTGAGATTTTTCTATGGAGCCGTCACTTTTTGGCTTGCTAGTTGCCACAGAGTGCGAACTTGTATGGGCAGAAGGAAGGACTCTGGCAAAGAAATTAAGAGACGGATCTAGGCATGGTTTCAGATCCTCCGAGGAAACTCCAGGCCCAGCTGCAGAGACTGCTTTTTTAGTCTCGACTAATGATGACAATCATGATATTGATATTTTCGCTCCAAATTGCGTCGCTGCTATTAGCAAAGTATCTTGACTCGAAGTCGAGCCTATGACCTAGTCTAAGAATGAAAGTTACACAGTCTCAGCTCTTGCGAGCTATGTAGATAGGTCCTGCAAATCTCAGAAATGACATGATCTTCCCCTAGTTCTGGCCATGTCTGTGCCCTCCTTCGCCAATCGCCAGCACATACTAGATCTAGACTACTTATTCAAGTGACACTTAATATCTAGAGGTGGTCAAGCGCGAGCAACTCTGGGTCTCTGACTTAACAACCCCTCCGGAGCACGCTCATAGTGACGGGAATGCAGATGACAACAGAGAACCATAAGCTCAGGCACTCCGGCTCTCGTCCTCTAGACTGACTAAAGGGATAGTTCGAGGTCTCCGCACGAAAGACGAAGTACCTAGTCTCATGTAGCTAGGTGACGATCTAATGCAAGTCGAAGTTCAAGCGGAACATGGCCTACTGGCCTTCTGGCCAACGACGCGCACATTCTGTTCAGATGTTGTCAATGTGAGCCCCTCCCAACTGCCACCATGTAACCATATCTACCGTAGTGTGAATACCATGATGCCATAGCATGCATATGCAATGCCTTTACTGGGGTACATACACGAAGATCCCACAGAGTATCTACCTAGTCTACTTGTCGACGGATTACGGAGTACGGAGTACTTACTCCGTCGCTGTGATTGCTCCAACGACAACCTGCCGGGTGCCTGTTTCAGAATCTGCAACAGACCCTTCGCGGCACGTCGCAGTCTCGAAGGCGCCGCTAACAGGGTAGCGAGTCGAGCACCCACCGGCACGACTACGAGTCAAGGATCAAGAGTCAAGATCTATCTTTAGTGTCGAGGACTCCATTGTGAACTTGGAAGGGATCCCAGTTGCTCGATTGGGAAATGGTCGATGGTCAATTGAGGCCATTACTGTTGCTTGGACATGTTGACTCGCTAAAGGTGGAGAATTGGTCTATGCTTTTGTTTTGGATACGACCTTAGTTTCTACCTGGGAGTGGTCCCAGTAGATGATAGAAAGTGGTACGGAGTAGTACAGGGTATCTATGAATTCGTGGTTCCTAACGTGCTTCTGCGAGAGCAGAATGCCCAACACACGCAGAAAAACAAAGCATATATGGCTAAATTCTGTGATGACTGATGAGCGCAAGATGAGAAACCCGCCGATAATACTGAAGATGATAATCATCCCGGTGTAAGTTGGTAGAGTCAAGCACGAAGGATACGTAATCACAGCAAGTAGTGCTCAACGGACTTCGCTTGGCGTTCAGTGGATGGATTATGGATACCCCGAGCATCACGATGTCGCGATGTAAGACATTGTGGTTGATCTAAGAGACAGCGCAAACTTAATCTCCTCTGTTTTGACTTTCGACTTTTGTTGTCTGAGACGGTCTGCCAAAAGAATACCTCTCACCAACAGCCTCATACTCATTGCTGGAGTGGGACTTGGGTCCATGATCACGAGAAGCGATCAATGCAGAGTCTGCTGACTTGTTATGACATTCCTTGGCTTCAGACTCTTCTTTTCTAGCTTCAATGGCAGTCGTGCCAACTGCCAAGCAACTTACTTGAAAATTGTAGTTGACACTACTGAGTAGATAGTTCACGGATGTTTATCAGGATCCGGGATAGTCGGATCAACCGAGAGGATCTCCCAACTTCCCAAGCGCTGACTATGTGAGGGGAAACTTGGAAAGCAGCGTCCTCCTGGTGATCACTTTCAATTTTCGAGTGCATTCTTCAATGGATAGGGAAGGAAGGGCAGAGAAGACCTCAAGAGGCGGATAATTGGCAATAATATGCAGGTGCCGTCTCACAGGCAGAGATCGGTATGTTCTACGCTGCAAATAAGGAAGACTAAAGTTACTAAAGTAAGGTACGGAGCCAGCTCGGTACCTATCTGAGACCTGAGGACACAATCATCCATGCATACAATTGGATAGTCGCATGGTCTGATTGGTGAAGGATTCAAGTAAAGAGAGAATTCACTTCAAAACCTAGGCTGATTTTGCTCTGGCAGTAAGAGATTAAGACTTTGGTCTATCAAGAGAATAAAGGCCACCTCGCCCTTGCACACTCACTGCGCTTTGCAGGTAGATACGGAGTGGTTTAATACATGCAGCCTGTGAGCGATCAGTGATTAGCACTTTGTCTCGATCTTCAGATCCTCGACTTAGTATTTCTTGGACTCATCCCAACCACCCGATTTCTTCGGACCACGGAGAATTCTGCCGTCCGCCCGTCAGCATTGACACGGGTATGTAGTCGAGTCCACAGTGCGCCCTAGCTACTCCGTGGTCCATCTAGTATCTACATACTCCGTATTCGTATTATTGGATACATCATCACCGTTCTTTCGCAAGGTTCTGGAACTCTTGCAATTGTTTTCTAGTGGTTTCAGATTGGGTGATCAAACTGCACGTGCTGGGCCCAGTTACTTCGGTGGTAACACGAGTAGGAGGCCCGTAGTCGAATGTTTGTTCCCGAATGCGACAGCCACAAATGCCATATCAGATGTTGCCTATTCCTGTGAGGCTATGGTAGATACTGGGCAGCCTCTATGGAAGCACGGAGCAATGTATATGAACAATGATGGTGACTTTAACTGATGCTCATGACCATGATTACCCACCAGTAGTTTCGAGGGTGTGTTCAATTCCCCGAGTTAAGGCCATGCTATAGCCTATGGAGTACTACTAAATATAAAGTATGCAGTAAGTAGATACGCACTAGATACTGCGAAATAAGTGCGAAGACAGTTACCCCGAATGCTGTGAATTTGTGGAATGGGACTATTTTCGATCTAGGCTGAATTGCCTGATACGGAAAGAGTTAGGGTTTAGGGGGCTTGTTCCCCCTTTACCCCTGGTGGATCTCAGCCGGTAGAGAATCCCTTGGCATCATCTTTCAAGTCTTCCAAAGTTCCAAGACCCCAAGGCTTTGTACTTTGGACTACATACGTGTGTATGCAGTTTCAGGCTTTCTCTAGCCAGGTGAGGGCTTTAGGCGACTTTAAACTTTGAGCATATGAGGAGAAAGCTCTCGAGCCTTGTCCAAATACTTGAAGACGTTGAACACCGGAGAACAGCGTTGCGTCATCCCTTCAAAATACTCAGTGCTATTCGAATCGGCGTTCGAGCCAGTTCCTACCCATGCAATCAGATCCCGGCTGAAGGAGGTTTACTGAGTGTCTCGAGTCATGGGCGCTTTCTTAGTCCTACTATGCAGATGGCCCTTCACCCTCAAGCCATCAACAGAGCATCTGCGTGTACGGAGTAGACTCCTATCTTTGCCACTCTTGAGTGGTAGAAATTCATTCCACAACTTCTTCCAATCCCATCGGCCGAAACTGTGGAGACTATGCAGTCTACCGCCTCTGGGCTCTTCGAAGCAATCAGTTGATATCATAACAAGAGCGATCGGACCAGTGATAATTGCCATTGCTGTGTCGTCTTTCGGACTTATGTACACCAGGGGTCAGAATTAAAAATGTCGTAGACTCGTAGCAAGTTACTAGCATGCAATCATAGTTGTGTTTTAACATATGAAATGGGATTGATTGCAATGTGACAAGTCAAAAGCCGAAGTCCTAAACATAACTTCTGCAGGATGATGAGAGCCGACGGGAGTACCTTAGGTTTGGACCAGGTACAGAAAAGGATGATTCAAGCACTCTATCATAAATTCACAACATTACCGTTTTCTATCAAACTTACTTTATCAACCCAGGTTAGCTTTGTCGATCATCTTTATGATTCAGCGGTCAAGTATGAACAAGCCTGATCACCTTTGTTATCCAAGGCAGTAATGATACCTAACATACCAATGCACCTACGGGATACATAGTATCTGACTAAATGGTAGATGACATGCACAGAAGATGGCCAATTCTAACCAACCATCGGTAATATTGGTATGTGGGAATTTGTTGACCTTCCTTAGGTAGTTTCAAGTACGCTTCGATAGTACAGAGTACGGAGTACTTTTCATAGGTTGTGTTTTGTGGCGAGAGTGATGGCTGTTTAGTACGAACACTGATACGATGACCCCTTCCAGTCACCATGGTTATCTCGTGATTGACCTGAAGTCAAAGGAGCTTTAATGATTCCATTCCGTATCGGCGATAGCCTGGATCAATGAATCTAGAACTTATGGCTTGAGCTCTGGATGATAATTACTTTAACGTTCCTCCCCTTGAGTCCTGGGGTCCTCTTCATGCAGGTAGATTGACGAGTCATTTGTTAATCTCCATGAAGACGACCGGTCATATATCATGATGTCAAACTAATATACTTCAAAAAAGGACTGAAATGATTTCTCAATCAGGTAAAACGGACGTTGGTAGAACTCGAATTCCATCTGGAACTCTTATCACCTATCTACCTCTTACTATGGCATTGCCTACTGATCATCTCATACGTAGCTGGCAGACTGTTGTTTGCACTGCAGAGTATGTACGCCACTGCCACTTCCAGTCTGCCACCGGACCAGGATTTAGCGATATCTCATTGGCTGAGGGTAAGCGCTCATCTGGATTCTGAAACACAGGGCAGATGCTTCACATTTGTTTCCCGCGTCAGTTTTATCTGAATGCAGGCTTGGCATTCTTAAATATGGGGCCCAGAGTTGACCAACCAACGGCACCTTCCCGGGTACCCAGTCGATTCCTTGATTGACAAGTCGATAGATCGCTTGAATACATTGATCATGACAAAAGAAAGACTTGAAGCACATACCATCAAAGTAAAGATAGCTAGCTCTACATGTAACATACCTATGACAGGTGCCCGTGATGAAAGCTCAGTGTGTTACGTGCCTTTGACTTGAAGCTTATGGACCATGTGATTGCCCTAATTTTGAGTCTTTGAGTGCGCTCAGCGACCGCAACTTGTACCTGAACTAGAGCCACACGGTAGAAACTATAAAGAGACCAGATCATACATTAGAAAAAGGGAGGGCACTTAATCAAAGTAGCCGCTGAGATGGTTATCCCTTCCTGTAAGGTACAATAAGGTAGTCCTGATAGCTAGGCAGCTTGTAGACTGCACCTGCATCACTGCAGAATGGCCCCAAATCAAGATGCTTATAAGCTGATTGGATGCCTGAAGGTAGTGATCTCTTGATCATACCCAGGTAGCAGTGATCAATGGCAGTAAGCAATCATTTTCACTTCCTTAGCTGCGCCTCATTATGATTATTCAATTTTACACTTGATAATACTACTGAAAATGACATTGTCTACATAGTAAATTTATGATTGATGTCAATGTTCTTATTGCGCTGAGGTACTAAAGCATCACTCCTTTACATAATCATCAATGCTATCATGCTTCTTTACCTTCCATGGAAAACCCCTTATTTCCTCTTCTGGTAGCATATCCGAAATACGGCCCAGAAAGCAAGCTGGGTCGAATTTAGCCTCCTAGGTCATTGATTCCAGAATTCAATTGTCCGGTAGTCGACTTGCCTGTCCCGATCTCCACTTTACATTCTATTCAGCAGACTAGGTATTCAAGCTGTATCTATCTAGTCCTTTGGATGTAGTATCTAGTCTAGTTAGACCTGGCCGTTGGCCCTAATAACTACATCACTTTCTATCAAAGTTCTGGGCTCGACAAGCCCATTTGCAAGCTAACCTAACGCAGCTGCAGACCCGGCGTCAAACCATCACTACTAAATAGACTATTGATTTTCACAATGCAAGAAACTGAATAATAGAATCGATATTTGATCCAGGGGAATGACCCAAAAGGCCCCCAGAGATTCAATAATCAGAAGAGGGGGGAATAACACAACAAGTGCAGGATAGGAAATGGAATCAATGGAAGTTGACCTTGACCTACGGATTACCTAGCCCCGCTTGTCACAGAGGTACAGCTAGACGGTAAGCAACTGTCCGAATACCAAGAATCTTTCAACTTGTTTCTATATTCAGTCGGGATCAGTGGATCTTTCCATGTGTGTAGTGGATCATGCTTCCCAATTTGGTAAAATGGGGTATGGCAACCTGTCACTAGGCCGTAACGTACCACGTATGAGGCTGGAAAGGTTCCATCTATTGTTCACTTTATAGACAATTGGACAGTCCCTGGCGCCTGTCTCCGCTTTCCCCTACCTTACCTTATGGAATTATCCATGGGATTATTATTATTAAGTATGCCTTTGGATTGTGGAACTGGAAGCCCTGCTGTTTTTTTGATGGCTTGTCCACCAGAAGGCCCCGAGTATCCGTCCGTACCTACCCAGTCTAAGCGTTCGGTCGGCGCTCCCTTTTCTCAAGGTTCAAACTATGAGTATTCTCATTAGTACCTCTGGTAAGTATTATGATTATTTTGATAAAATAATTATTTAGTTGTTGTTAGCTTCTTCCTCATCTTCTTTTTTTTTCATATATTTTTTTTAATTTGTTTTCAGGAATATCTGGCTCTCTTATTATTCTGGTTGTTATTCCAACCATTTATCATTCGCCATCACTACGCTAGCCGGCCAGCCAGTCTTGCTCGAAATCACCTTTTCTCATATCCAACAACACTGTCAAAAAGGAAGACCTACCTCATTCTTCAGCCATCTTACCCTCTCCCTTTCTTC
>NW_020798499.1:0-13151 GCF_002237265.1 Aspergillus thermomutatus | reverse complement strand
CTATATATTCAGCTACTAGATAGTCAAGTCTAATGATGTTGGTGGTTGAAAAGCTTCAAAATATTATTAGAAGCGGCAAAAATTCGTCGCTCGGTGGTATTCGTCGCTCGGTGGTTGATTACGTTACAAAGTTCAGATAGTTATGTTCAGGTATATATAGACCCCACAGCTCATTGGCAGGTCCCTTGTCTACTTATCCACCTAGCTAAGCCTTAGTAAGGGTCCACAACTGTTCCTGAAGTGTTTCAAGAGGCTGTCACCTAGAAGAGGAAAGAGTCTGGATAATCCTGGAGAGATAGGATTGTTTCAAGTCCCTAACCGGCTCATTATGAGGTTTGGCTACACTTTGCGACTCGGGTTCCCTGGTCATATGGTGGAGTCAGATTATATTCTTTGGTTTCCTCATGAACAACTCGCTTTGGAATGAATCAGTCAAGTTGTATTAAAGTAAATCAACAGGACCAGAAAACTAGTATTCGCAGCTCAACCTCAAATGAAAAGAGTTGCGATCTTGCAGGACTGAGGGATGCTGTATAGTTGGGATTTCATGTCTCTGATCTTATCTGATGGAAGGGTTTACCGAGGTTTTGCCTGAAATTGTACAAGATTGCGGACCATGGATCGACTCATCTGATACTCTCGTGACAATGTTATCCTGTTCTTTTACACACGATGATTTCATTGGTAGCAGAAAAGGAGAACAGCCAATTCTCAGGACTGCAGGATTCCACAGCCGAGAAGAGACACAGATCCATGGTTCGCACATCAAAGCGGTTGTCGCAGAAGCTTAAGAGCCAAGACATCATTGGCCATGGGTACAGTTCCTGATTCAGGACTTTTTGCGGATCGAGATCGGAAAAGTGGACGTAAAATATAGATCCAGGGCTTAACCGTGGGAAGTTTCTGATAGTGGCCCACTTTAGTCACCTTCAGCACAGAACACTCAAACAGACAGTCTGCTTTTTCAAATTCTCTAGAAAAGATTTTTCTACAGACGAGTAGTGAGTGTGATCAGTGTATCGTGCACAGAATAGACGGTCGACAAGGAAGGTGGAGAGATGGATGCAAAGCATCTACGCTGGGTTCCCTCGACTGTGGTATACCGACGACGAGTTAACGACGCCATGCAAACGTCTGTCGGTGGCGACCCGAAAAATAGTCAAATTTAGAACATGATACGATGTTCAGGCCTTCCACAGAAAGTATTGTCTTGTCATAATCCGTGCAAAAACCTAAATACTCCCATCACCACGGAGCTCGAGTCCTAGTATTCAAAAAGCGACCTTCCCTGTAGTTGACTTTGTATGGTCGACAATTCCATTCCGCTTGGGGATTGCGCGCACTTTCACTTCAATCACCGGTTGCAGCAGCGTCATGGTGGACGAAAGTGCCGCGGTCCGTGGGGTGGCGGCCACTTTTCTGGCAGTGGCCAGCATTGCGGTCGTCCTGCGATGCTATATGCGCTTGCGCATTGTCAAGGCGTTTGGCTGGGATGATACTGTCATGATCTTGTCTATGGTATCCTCGCTCTGCGCCTGCAATAGTCAATGCTGACTTTCTTCAGCTATTCTATGTCATGTTCTCCGAGTGTATGATCGGAGGCGCCTTCTGGGGAACAGGAAAGCATCTCGTCGATCTGACTCCCAAGCAGAGAACAGTCGCTATGGAGGTTTGTACCGTTCTTAATGGCTCAACACCCGACTGACGTCTCCAGTACTGGTTCCTCTGCGACATTGGCTACGCCGTCTCGTCCATTCTCTGCAAGATATCTGTCGCCATCTTCTTGCTGCGTGTCATGGTTCTTCCATCTCACAGGCGGATCATGTACGCAGTCACTGTCCTCACAGTCCTTGTTGGCATCGTCTTTTTCATCCTCATCATAGTCCAATGCTCGCCGGTGTCCTATTTCTGGACGCGGATGCGCGGCGACACCCCCGGCAGATGCGGATATGTGGACGCGATCATCATCATGCTGTACATCTTCAGTGTGGTTTCTGCGCTTTTCGACCTGACTGTTGGCCTGTTGCCTATCTTGCTCGTGCGCAATCTGCAGATGAACAAGCAGACCAAGGTCGCTGTTGCGGGTCTCCTGGGCATGGCATGCATGTACGTCTGCCTGTTGCCTTTCCGAGATGAATATTAATCCATTATCTAGCGCGAGTGTTGCCATTATAATCCGGATTCCTTTCGTTCAGACCATTCGCAATGAAGATTTCCTATGTAAGTCATCCGCAAATCTATCACATTTCTGACCATTCTCTGACTGGATATAGATGCAACCGTCCAGGTGAGCTATCGCATATCAGTTATTTCCGAGAATACTAACAATGCAGATCGCAATCTGGTCCAACATCGAAACCGGCCTTGCCATCACAGCCGGCAGCCTCGCCACCGTACGTCCTCTCTTCCGCATCCTCCACAGCCGCACTGGATCTTCCTACCGCATCTTCGACTCCTCCGGCCCCCAGGGCAGGAAACGCCAGCACCAGTACCCCCTCGGTGACTTTGAAAGCAACGTGAACGGCACCTCGCTCTCCCGCCACGACTGCAGCAAGAACAACCCCAAGGACGTGCACCTTGGAACTACGGTCTCGACGGCAGAGAGAAACGAAGCCTCGGATCTCACGACCTCAAGCACGGAGCACCTGAACGGAAAGTCGCACTCGGTGCCTGTGCTGTCTGCGTCTAAGATTGGCGTACATCGGACGTTTGAGGTCTCGACGACCAAGGCGGGCTCGTGAGTGCCTAAGAGTTCATCATTACTCGAACTTCTTGAGCGTTGCGCAGAATCTCCGCTATTTGAGTATCGCGAGGGCTCTCAGCGTCTGGCCCGTCGCTCGCGGTTGTTGGAAATCCGCTGAACCGGAATCCTCTGAACCAGCCTTGAACAACTCGACAGATGGATAAGTCGAGCCAACAGCTCAGCAGGCGGAGGAGGCACGGAAACCTGTCTGCCGTGCATTTCACCTCCAGACATCCCGGTCGTCATCAACGTCGGCTTTCTTGCCGTGTCACGGGCGGTGCTGGCAGGGAAATGATGGCAGCTTTTGCGTTGGCTTATAGCTGTGACTCAGGCTGGCCTGGATGTACCCGAGCATGAGTAAGACGAACGCGAGAGGAGAGATACCACGTACACTAACATAATACTTCAATCCATGATCCATTCTCAACTACAGAATTCACACAGAAACGAAAAGGCCTATTCCCCCAATATCTCCGCCAACTCTTTACTACCCTTCTCCGCCTCTCCCCTCTGATCCGTCGGGATCCTCTGCGACGCAAACGCCAAAAAGACAGCCTCCCAATGCCCATCCCCAAACTCAAACAGCAACGCCCCATCCTCATACACCCCGTTCTCAAACTGCGGCAGACTCCCCTGATTCATATGCACGTCGTGGATCCCCGTGCCATACGACGAGCCGAAGATATACACCCGCGCCTTTTGGGCAATCGCACCAGAGAGGATCGGATCGAGGGAGTCCAAGATGTCGTTGTTCGGGCCGGGGATATCGTGCGGGAGGACCTTGCCTGCGTTGATGTCGACGAGGCCTTCGGTGCGGATGTAGTCCAGTCCTTCCAGCTCGGTGCTGTTGCTGTTGCTGTTGCTGCTGAGGAGCGTGAACCCTTCATCGAGGGAGGACAGGTCCTGGGTGATTGGGTGGGAGAAGTTGCGGTTCAGCCAGAAGACGAGGCGGGTATCCTTGTCGGTGGATTTGACGTTGATGGCGGCCTGGTGCTGTTTGCTGCTGGTGTCGTCTTTGAAGTAGAGGTAGATGTGCGGGGACTTGGGGTCTTGTTTTTCGGTCTCGGCCGTGTAGTGGGTTGGTTGGGCGGCCCAGACGCCGTACTTTGGGATCGTCATCTTGTTTACAGGATCTGAGTGTGGGCGAGAGTGTTGGTACTGCCCGAAAACAAGATGGGGGTAGTGTACTTTATATAGAGTGATTGAGTCGCACACTGTGCCTGACGCGTAAGCTTCTGCGTCTAAGATATGCGTGATTGATTGACCAAGTAAAACCTAGAGATAGTCCACGTGCTGAAGGAAATGGACTCGTCTATTTGATCCGCTGGATATTCGCTCCATCAGCCACATCGTCAGTCTGCAGATCAGCGCTATCCTCGTGCGCATGGCAACGTCATGGCGTCTTTACTAGCCTGTTGCTTAGCCTGAGCTAGTCCACTAGGAATAGTGGAGCAATGGTATTGATGTCGCCTTTACGACTTGAATATCCTGTTTCCATTGATTGATCTGCACAGAACAGGATGGAAAATCAAGATCTCAAAGTAGACCAGTGCGCATTCCACCATTTGAGCTGATCCATTCTATAGCTCCCCTTCCAATTGAAGTCGTCCACAGTGCGAAAGACGATATTCTGCGGTTGTGACTGTTCATATTGTGGCCAATATGGTGCACCGTCCACCGCGTGCCCGTTCGGATCCAGATCATGCACAAAAGAGACCCAAGACCGAGACATGAACTCTGACAGCTCATGATAGGAAGGATACGATCCTATATAGTTGGACAGATTCCTAGAGGGATTGTTAAACACAAAGATGAGGGGTTTGCCGATTGTCGCAGACTGCTGCACAATATAGGGCATGTTGTATCTGGGATCGGCGACGCCGCCGCCGTAGATCCTGTCCCAGGTCAGTATCCCAGCTCGGAAAGGAATCAACCCACCAAACCAACACAGGCAACCGCCCATGCAAGGAAGCATTGTCAGGCACAACGACATTGAGGTAGAGGCAGTCCCCACTCAACCGACCAATACCGACGTCGAACCCGGCGTATCCAGGGCAATTGGCAGGCTGCGATGTCGCAGGGTACGCTTTGTATCGCTTATTGTAGGGAACAGGATGCCGTAGGCGGAGGTCATTGACCGGCGGCTGAGCGAATGGAACCCCCCAGAAACGCATTTTGAATGATTGAAGGCAGACGCATGCCGCACAGTGTTCCGTTTTCTGTTCTGGCTGTAGGCGAATCTTGCGGACAAGGACTTGCAGCCGACGGGCTTGCCAGAGCCGCAATGGACAGGATCCGGAGAATGTTTACTATGAGCTGCATTCTGCACGGGCAGAGTATATAGTCCAATTTGCTTGAAAGGTGATTCCATTCTCTGTGGAAACTGTCGAGATATACCAGCGACGGAGGCCTCCAGTTTACCGGCCACTGCCCGGTACTTCACGGTCTTCACTGTTCACCCGGTGGGATGGAGCCATTCGATCCCGAACCTAGATTCTAAGGGGTATGCAGGCCAAAATAGGACAATCTAGCTATTTACCCAGCGATCAGGTGGGCTGCAATATGTTTATCCTATAAGAGGGCGTTGGACCGTCTTTTCTCTAGGCATGATTTGAGTTGTTTATTGAGAGCAGCCCATTGCCATTTCCAGAAAACTTTCAAAAAATATCCATAGCGTAGGGTTAGGGTTATGGTCAGCTAACTTGACAAAAGTTGAAAAAAAAAGATCCGTCAGCGATAGGACTCGAACCTATGCGGCCGAAGCCAAGTGATTTCTAATCACTCCCCTTAACCACTCGGGCACACTGACTAATATATCTTGTCTGTTTCTAATTTTGTTCTATATTTGAATCTTAAGCCAGTGAAGCCTTGGACTGGAATGATCAGCATATAAGCTTTAGATGACAGTGACATTAACCTATAGGTAACACAGCTTGATAATCCATTATGCATCATGGCCTATCTATCCGTTGGCACCGCCGCGCTGAGAGGCTCCTTGCGATTCGCAAGCTCTATAGGTTCATCCTGAATGTCAAGCCGCACAGTCTTCATGATCTTCCACCCTTGATCGGAACCAGGTCTAGCTGACGAGTCCTCCATTCGTTCCCAGCCACTAAACTGATTGACCCCGGCAGATGTACGACGACGGATCTTGCGAGTAATTGTGTCTGTTGAGGCTAGTACCTTTGACTTAGAAACCGACAGCGAAGCGCTCTCTGTGTACGCGAATCCGTTTCCATCCACATAGACGGGGTTCTCCTGAAATATTGGCTTTTACTTTCAGCAGACCTTTAAGGCTCTATTTTATGCTCTCTCAAGAATGCGAGATCCTATCGAGCTCCTCTTAGGTTTCAGCTAATAGATTTGGTTAAGTAGTTCTTAATTATCATATCAATCTACTCGCTTAACAGAAATATACGTAGTTTAGGGACTATAAGACCTACTATGTACATAATCTTTGCCAACGGCTATCCCAGAGGCAGAGCCCGTTCTCACTCCAATCACCAGGGCTCTGACAGCTACACAGTAATAATTACAGGACGACACAGAATTTATGAGATTCACTGTCACTATCGTCACTGCTCCATTGATCCTTGCGCAAGTATGACCAAACAACTGCCTACGTATCCCTGACATCCAAACTAACAAGCCGAATTGGTCTGCGTAAGGAGACCTAGTTTCCACGGCAACGCGTTGTAATCACCTGTCGCCGTCGGATTCAGACCTTGGTAGAGGTAGCGGAGCTTGCACGGGCTGATAGTCATAGTCTGGTCCACCTGGGAGCGCACCATCTCGCCATGGCTGATGCTCTTGGTCCAGGCACTCCCGGAGAAGACCACATTATTAGAGCGGGCAAATGGGTTGGCTTCGGTGTTTGCAAGCCCGGTCCAGGTACCCGTGAGAGACGGCGCAGTCCATGACCGGAAGTACCGGTACCCATCACTGCCGATGGCTTCAACGATGAGAAGATACTCATTTCCGACGTGGTATACATTCGAAGCTTCGAAGAGGTTGTATGCATTGGAGTCAGAGAGCGCAATAACCGTGTTGCCCATGCCGTTGGGAAAACTGCTCAGAAAGGTCTGTGAACGGTAGAGGTGACCGTTATCATCAGAAGAGAAGAGGAAGCAATTAGATGCGTTGCAGATAACCCACATATCCACCCAGTAGCCGTTGCCGATATTCTGAGTGATGATACTAGGAACACTGCTGAAGAAGTTCTTGGGGGCACTCCACCCAGCAGGATTGCTAATGTCCTTGTTGGTGGAGTAGGCCGCGTTTCCATTCTGATAGACCAGGTACCACAGCTGCTGCGGTTCAAAGTAGAAGACCTGTGGCGCGGCGCGGTAGCCTGTCCCAATCCCACTCTGGTCGAGATAGAAGAAGGGAGCATTACCCGCTTGACTAAAGTCCGTGAAATTAAAGTACACTAGATTGTAGCCTGATGCTTGGGCCGTGCTTGCGAAAACATGGTATGTGCCGTCAACCTCTATGATAGAGGGGTCCTTGATTCCCGCAATGTTGCGGCCGTCGTTCTTGGGACCAACAAGCGCATCGGTCGAGCTCCACTTGAAACTGGTAGGCAGGCTTCCAGTAGCGCTGGAAGTGCTCGTCGAGGTTGTTGTTATCGACGTGGTGCGCGTAGCGGTGGTTGTGGTCATAGTCGTGCTGGGCATGCAGTTGCCAGAGAGACATTGATAGTACCAGGCGTTCTGAGAGCTGCAGCATGCACCAGCGACGCATTGAGTCGAGCCCGTCCAACCAATTCCACCGCCTCATGTTGAAGTTAGTGATGCTTCAAAGCCTTGATTAGGAGAGTAATATCGACGTACATTGGGCATACAGCGGTTGCTGAGCCTGGACGGCCAGTGCCAGTCCGAGGAGTGTGACCCCTAAAGCTCTCATCGCGAGATCCTATCGATGCAGTGAAACCTATAATCAACTTGAGACCTTGCTCTACTAATCATACTCCCCGATGCGTAAGAGTGAAGGATCGACAATGATGGCCCATCTTAAAGCACCAAAAAGCCTCCTTCGGCATAGGCGCGATGAACAGATGCCGACAACATGGAAGCAAGAAGATGCACTCCACCGGAGAATGGCTGAATCAATGCAACGCTTTGAACCATATTAATCTATAATGTCTCGGTTTTGGGTACTTTGGGATGCTGCAGAGGACTGGATATTAGCCGACAACCGAATATCACGGTAGGGGTATTTTGGCTAAAATCAACACACTGTCAATCAACCAGCTCCTCAGCAATGATTTGCCCTTGAGGACCCCGCAATCTTCAGTTAGCAGCCTTGCCAGAGGATATCTCAATCTGAATGGTCAATCCCGAGCGGCATTTGAGGTGTACTCCGCTAAGCATGCGCGGGGGTCGCATCTTGCGGGGGAGTCTGAGTCCTCTTCGACAATCTCTACGAACTAAGTTCTTGGCTCAACGTGGATAGCCAAGCTACATCACTCACCCTTGATGCATATGCCCTTCTGCTATGGGGTGCAGACGCAAGACTAGGGCTGCGGTAGCTGCAACAATCCGGTAGGTTCTGAGTTTAAGCAGTTAGCATTACAAGCGGAGTATAGCCCTTTCTCTATTCTATACGGAGTCAGCGTCTTAGCAGACTTATTCTGGCGAGATCACAAGCAGACCTGCAGGGTCCGAAGCTACATTGGGCTGAAGATGTCAATCACCTGGTTTAATCGGAGGAGCTGATTGGAATCTTTGTACCCAGGGTCCATTCTTTTCCCCAGACTCAGAGATGAGGGGTCAGGCATTGCTTATTGTTTTCAGTAGATTAGGTCGAGATTAATTCGGCTAAGGTGCTAGAAGATTATCTGCCGTGCAATGTTCTTCCTGCATGTTCAAGGTCTGCGAAGGCGATAGGCATGGATACGAACTACTCGGGAAAACGGTCCGTCAGAATGTCGGAAACTCCACATTTTGGCAATGAGCTAGAAATCTCAGCCGAAAGTTCTTCAGAGTGATCATTTACTGCTATGATCTGCTATTACTGTTGATTTGATGAATACTCCCTCCAAGTGGTCTTCCATTGTCACGGTCGACATAGTTCATCGCTCCGTCAACGCTCCAGGCCCCGCGATTGCAATCGGTACCTCTGCGATCATCGAGAGTAAGATGTCAGAAAGCCCGAAATGCATAATTAATGGCAGGGATCTCGGTAAATAGAGGTTTATTCGCAAGTGGAGCTGACCCGAGACTCTTGTCGTGTCAGGACATGCTGCCGACGATCTATAAAATGGGGACAGACGACCTATGAAGTGACTAACAACACCAAAGCTCAGGCTTAAAATTCATTGCAAGATGAAAGGAATCATATCCGCATTTTTCTTTGTGGCCGCCGCATTGGGCGCAAATTTCAATCAGCCGGTCTTGTGGGAGGACCTGGCTGATCTCGATATCTTCCGAGTGGATGATACGTTTTACTATTCCGCATCAACTATGCATTACTCTCCCGGTGCTCCTATTCTACAGTCGTATGATCTAGTCAACTGGGAATTCGTCGGACATTCTGTGCCTACATTGGACTGGGGCTCTATCTATAACCTGGACGGGGGACAGGCCTACGTCAAAGGTATCTGGGCTTCGACCCTCAGATATCGTAAGAGCAACGGCTTGTGGTACTGGATTGGGTGCATCCAGTTCAGTACAACATATATCTACACTGCTCCTTCGGTGACAGGGCCCTGGACAAAGAGTGGTGTTATCAATACCTGTTACTACGATTGCAGCTTGCTCATCGATGATGACGATACAATGTATGTGGCGTACGGAGGGACCACCATCTCCGTCGCCCAGCTCTCTTCCAACGGGCTCAGTCAGGTGAAAGCACAGCAGGTCTTCCAGTCCACAATCGGAGCCATTGAGGGATCGCGGTTCTATAAGATCAACGGCGAATACTACATCTTCAACACTCTTCCTGCCAATGCCGAGTATGTTCTCAAGGCAAGCAGCCCATGGGGGCCGTACACTCAAAAACTACTCTTAAAGGACATTGCAACGCCTATCACCGGCGGTGGTGTGCCCCATCAGGTATGTAGCTCTTCCACAATTAAGAGACGGCATTAAACTAACGACGTTAGGGTGGCATTGTCGACACCCCGGCAGGGAACTGGTACTACATGGCCTTTGTCGACAGCTATCCAGGAGGCAGAGTCCCCGTTCTCGCCCCGATTACCTGGGGCACTGACGGGTTCCCAGTGCTGACTACAGTAAACGGGGGCTGGGGAACCCAGTATCCATATCCTTTGACACCTCGTACCCTGGCCTCCCCTACCGGAAAAGACACATTCCAGGGCAGCACATTGGGCCCTCAATGGGAATGGAACCACAACCCAGACCCTAACTACTACAGCGTCAACAACGGACTGACACTGAAAGCTGCCACTGTGACCAACAACCTCTACGCAGCCCGAAACACCCTGACGCACCGGATCCTGGGCCCGGACTCCACAGCAACAATCGAGCTGGCCATCAGCAACACGAAACCCGGAGACCGGAGCGGACTCGCCATGCTCCGCGACTCGTCCGCGTATGTCGCCGTCATCAACAACAGCGGCGTCTTCCGCGTGAGCATGGTCGCGGGTCTCACAATGGACGGCAATTGGAACACCCTCTCAACAGGCTCCGAGGTCGCGGGCGTCAACCTTTCCGGAAGCCCGTCCAAGATCTGGCTGCGCGCATACGCCAACATCCAGCCCGGCAGCGGCAGGACGGCTACATTCTACTATAGCACCGATGGCTCCAGCTTCCACTCCATTGGAACACCATATACGCTGAATAATACCTGGCAGTTCTTCATGGGCTACCGGTACGGTATCTTCAACTATGCTACTGCATCTCTTGGTGGAAGCGTGCTGGTTAGCTCTTTCGAGATGGAAAGTGGCGCTCCGTCTTCAGGCACGACCACGGCCACGACCACTACGACCTCACAACAGAGCACCATCACCACTACTCCGACTGCTGGGGCTACTCAAACCAAATGGGGCCAGTGTGGTGGCAGCGGCTGGACGGGCCCTACCGCTTGTGCGAGTGGCTCCACATGCTCATCGGCGAATCCGTGGTATTCCCAATGTTTGTGAAGCCAGTCGCACAGTAAACAGGCATAATAGGTCTTCTAGGGCGTAGACATGAAGAACAGATGTTCCTTCCTTACTACATCTAGCACTATTACCACAGGGGGTGGGAAACGGGCCTGTTCGCTCAGCCGTACTCAAGCCACACACTGGCTACTAATATCAAACAGTACGGGTTCTGAAAGATATTCATACTTGAGACTAGAGACGAGCCAAATAAATTGCTGCCTCGTTACAATAGGGTCTCGGGGGTAGTCTACATGCACAACGTAGGGTATTTATGGAGCAGCGATTGGCACTAGGTCAAAATACTTCGTGGGGACTCTCATAAATGCGGTTTTACTGTACTTTCACCCCTGCTGCCAGAGTGTCCTTCATAGTGCCCTTGCCACTATCTCTGAGACAACATGGCCGCGCGCCGAGGACGTATACGTGATCAACCATTGACGGAGAGAGCCGTCCCATCAATTCATATACAGGGACATTTCAGTACATGAAATGACAAATATTCGAATTCTAAAAGATATTTTATCTCTATTCAATTCGTCTTCTCTCGGAATACAGATCACTAAGAGCAGTAATGGGTGCTGCGGTTGACTTTGTACGCCACGCATACCTTTCAGAGATCATCTAGTATCCTCATCTTCTACACAGTGATTTCCTATTAATAAGAGATCTCAATGTTTTCCATCAGTACAAGTCTTTCTACCGGTATCGATTCGGCACTGGGTTTGTCGCCCTCCTCACAGCTAGAAAGACTTAGACGTCGGCCTGATGAGTTCCCTCCCACTATAGCTGGGTTTCTGTCGGTTATAGCTATAGCTTTATTTATCAGTAAAATCCTTCAGAACCATATGATGAAATGTCAAGAAACAGCATGCAATCGAAAACCTCAGAAACCTCAATTCTAATCATAAGAAGACACCAACTTAAGCAAAATGGTGCGTTCATCTCGGCGAGTGAAAAGTATACTCATCATTGAAATGAAACTGCTGGGGAACTGGACGAGGGGAAATATCATACCAAAATCTATACATATAGTAGTGATTGATATTACAACTTATTGCCGTTGTCTGCTGCTGTCCTTTCTACGTTTGCTAGGCTTTATATATAGCTGTAGTAGGGTACTCTATTTATCCAGTCGTGCAGTTCGCGGCATTTAGCTATAATCTCTCTAGCTATTACGCGATTATAGAAGAGAGTAACCTAGCTTGTCTCAGGCTACAATATGGTGTACTCCTGCTATGCCCTTGCGGCCATAGATGACGCCCCCTGCTCTGGTATAGGCGTTGGCGAGTCGACCGGTCCTAACCAGTTGACTCATCCTCTCTGTTACATAGATTAACAGGATTACTTGTGGGTAAAAAGAGTGAGTCACCTCGTAAGTTGCTGCCTCACCATATCGTATTAGGGCATCGATATGAAGAGAGGTGAGTCATTGTAACTAGGTCTTACTAGCAAAGCAAAAAGATTGATCGCAATTAATGGGGCATTTTACCAAGTAGATCAACGAGTAACTCATCAAGGCTGGCGCACTTACATTGCAAACTCACATAAAAGAATAGTTAGTCGGTAGCCAGTCAATGATCCAAGCCCTTAGGTGATAGCTGCATAAATCTTGTACAACACTAATGCGATAATATTCTAGTTCAATGCCTAGTATGAATTTTATCAAACGCTTTCCCTTAAGCCCTATGAATATAGATCATGAAGGGATATGTAATGCGTCTGCTAGTGAAGGCTGTTTCTCTAGTAAAGGCGACCAAACCGACCGGACAATAACGACTAGTCGGAGTCCAGAAGGGTACTCATCTGGCTTCACTTCGATGGATTCGGCGCAGTGAAGACTTAAGTTTATGTTATAGGTCTTCGCTGTCGTCCGGCTCTAGTAGCTAAGATAGTGGTTGCAACTTTGGGCCTTGTGAGGCCTTTGCAAGCAGAGCAACTGGAAAAAAAGCGACCTAGAAGATCTTAAGTGGCTAGCATAGTGAGAAACAGCACCAATGTATTTTGGAGATATGTGGTGTGACCATACCTGATTGCAGCTGATCCCATCCACCAGCGAGATGCCGCTAAGCTTTATCACCGAAGACGAATGTTTTCGATTCTTCTGCATTCTCTCAATAGCTTCGAAGACTCAGGGCCCCAGGGACGAGCTAACACGGTAGCGACCTGGTGCAGGTGTGTGTGTGTGTGTGTATTTAACGGCCGTGGGTCGTGACAAGCACGCTTCCCACAATTCCCTATTGGGACAAAGGCCGCCAGGGGGTAAGCCCTGGGCTTCTAATCTATATTTCTATATACAGATTT
>NW_020798498.1:0-13256 GCF_002237265.1 Aspergillus thermomutatus | reverse complement strand
GGTTCCATTAAAAATTCTAATCATTTTATGTTCTAGTTGTGGCTGTATAGCTTCATTTCTGCACTCGTAGTTGACCCGAAAATCAGGCGCCAGGTGATAGCGGGCGTCAGGTGATCGGGGACGGTATAGCCAAGCATTCCAAACTGAAATTTTTTCTTCGATGAGCTTCGCAAAAACTAATAATAAAATTTCCCTAGATCAAACTGGCGAAGCAGAACTGCAAGCCACAAACGTTATATTTCAAAAAGGGATCATCTTTTGTTCAGATAGATAGATAGATATCCAAGGTGGTACTCATAGTGACAAAAAATAGTGTTGCCTAGGACAGCCGCTGTCGTGTTCACTGCCTCAGGTTGCTAATTAAAAGTACTGGACGATCCCGCCGTGCAGAATGGTCGAGCGCCACGGTGACACTGGAGCTTAGGAGTTTCCTTAAGCGGTCTTTGCCTCTCTACAAGTATTCTCCAGGTGATTTTTAGATCACGAATTAATTCTCTGTAGGAAACGACGACACTGAAGAAATCAAAATCAAGATCAGGAAGACTGGAACTGAACACGTGCCCTCAGTGGTGGCTTAGAATTAGACTTTGACCCCCTAGACTACGTAGATTTAGTTCTCTGTTGTTTGTGTCAGGGTCCAGTTGCGGATCCTCGGGGACTGCTTCAGCGCTTCTCATTGAGCGCAGCGCTATTCTGGTTGTGTCTCGGCCTGCTCCATCAACCTGAATGGCTACGATCCACGCCACGGGGACGCTTTGAAGTCTTAGCTGTCGAGGTGGCCGCGACCACGGCAGTTTTTTTCCTGTTATCGGCATAGTTCTGGATTTCGTTCTTCATATTTGATTATTTTAGGCAGCTTTGGATTCGACAGGGTTGGCGGGCTATTAATATGATCTCAGCTTCTGCCATGACGGTATAAATCACAAACTGCTCGGGTTGGATACTACTCTGAAGATTAGGATTCCGGTTGACGTCGCCGCGCGGGATCGCGGGATATTCTTTGACTTGTACAGTAAGTTGTGGATCAGTCATTTCCCACAGGGACAAGAGGGTTTGTTTTCTGTTCTCTCCAAGAAATAGCCAAGAGGCTACACCACAGTTCAGTCACGAATTCAGGATATAATGCGTCTTCTTGTCCTATCATGCAGTGAGAGCTAACTGTCATGCCCAGCTTTCCTTCAGAACTTTCGTTTCATCAGAGGGCGTTTATGTTTGTGGTCTAAGACCTTTAGCATCAAGAAAATGGATCATCTTCCCTCTAAACTGCCGTTCTCGAAGCGGCGGTTACGGCCTCGGGTTGTCATTTCGTGAGTGATGAAGTCGTCAAGATTGACTGACTGAAATTGCGTCGCTAATAGCTTCTGGTTTGTTTTACAGATACATTGTCGACTATGTCATCCTCATGTTCGTATTTCCTACACTTTCACTCTGTGACTGTCACAATCACTTACCGATGGTCTCACGATAGCGCTTGCATTGCTGGTTTCTACATTTTCGATTCCATCGAACCCTATCACCAACATTTCTCTCTGCGAAACATATCCATCCAGTACCCCTATGCCGTTCACGAGCGCATTTCGATCCAGGAAGCCTTGCTCATCTCCGGCGTTGCCCCCCTCGTCATAATTGCAGTGTATACGCTGTTCATTGACGGTCTGTTCTCGCACCACAAGCCGCACAATCCGGCATCCGGGAAGAGGAAGCTTACCGGGCCATACCGGTGGAAGGATCGCCTGTGGGAGTTCAACTGTGGCTTCCTGGGTCTTTTGCTATCGCAGGGCCTCGCATTTCTCATCACCCAGGTGCTGAAGACTGCATGTGGAAAGCCCAGGCCTGATTTGATCGATCGCTGCAAGCCGCGGCCAGGAAGCGAAGATCTGATTCCTGGGTTGTCCAATTCGACTATCTGTACGGGAGACTCTGCAATAATCAAGGATGGATTCCGTTCGTGGCCTTCAGGTAGGTTCTACCCTGAATTTCTGGGTCTTTTTGGTCTTTTTGGTCTTTTTGAGCTATGCTGACTGACATGATAGGTCATAGTAGCTGTAAGCTTTTTTCTCAAGTTTTGATTCGCTTTCCTCAGTGTACTAATCTCAAAATCTAGCATCTTTCGCTGGCTTGTTCTACCTGACTCTCTGGCTGTGCGGAAAACTGCACTTTATGGACAACAAAGGCGAAGTTTGGAAGGCCATCATCATCATAATCCCTTGTCTCGCGGCGACACTTGTTGCAGTTTCACGAATCATGGATGCGAGGCACCATCCTTTTGACGTGATCAGCGGATCGTTGCTGGGCATTGTCTGTGCCTACATCTCCTACCGCCAGTATTTCCCACCCATTTCCGAGCCGTGGAAGAAAGGGCGCGCGTATCCGATTCGAAGCTGGGGTACAGACCCTGTGGCACCCAGCATGGCTGCGCCTCCATCTGGCCATGATGAGAGCACGACGCCTCTTCGGAACCCAGAGGACGAGAGGATGGATGCGTCTGGTGCTCCTGAGATCGGCGGTCCGGCACGAATTTCGCCGACATACATGGGTTCAGCTAACCCGTACACCTCGAATTTGTACAACCGCCGACCCCGCGAGAACGATGGGGAATGGTCATCTTCGAGCGAAGATGTGGCAGATGGATACGAGATGCAGCATGGCTATACTCGTGCGCAGAATCCGGGAATAGGCGGGCTTCCGAGATACGAGGCTGACACCTCATACCGTTCTCAGACACAAACTGAGATACCGGGTGTCAGCGCTCCTCACGTACCGCCGGGTTCAGTAACTACTCATCCAGGCAGAGACGGGCAGTAAGAGCCTGTCGGATCTGCAGTTTCGGGATAAGTGAAACTCTGGTTTTGGAGTGTGCGGATACCCGTGCGTTTGCTCACAGACCGCTAACTCCTGAAGTATACCCCTGCCATGATTGATGAATCTTTGTTTGAGTATGAAAAGCTGTCATCTTCCTATACATATGCCCCGGTGCATTTTGAATAATTTCGCTTGTCATTTTGGTGTTCGATAGAGTTTGTGACAATTTCTATCTAGAAAATAGCCGAATGATTTTCGAATATACTAGGAAGCATCAGCAAATAATCCTTGAATCAGTCAACTAAATTTTATTCAATTGATCTACTGTGTACAAAGTACAGATAGGATCTTTGTGTACTTGTGCCTGGCTGCAAGCAACCATTAAGATACTACTCCCGCAAATAAGCTAAAGATCAACCATGGCTAGAACCGCGTGGTAGATAGGCCGCTCCAGCCAACAGTTGATCGGCTACATACATGCAGTCATACTTGGACGATATCACTGCAAATGGTAGAAGGACACCTTGAGAGAACCATGTCGATATCTAATCGATCATTGGAAAATGACAGTTCAGCTCTGAAGCAACCAGGCATCGCATTTCCCCACGTGTGTGAGTCGGGAATATTCTATGATGCTGGTTGCCCAGCCACCCCGCAATCCGACACTCTGAGTCGCCCAGCCTCCCCTCCATCATCTATCAGCTCGCAGGATATTGTCATCGAGAGAGATTTTCTTGTCTTGTCTTTCTTTTCCCCTTTGCATTTATGTGCTGTCATGTTTTGACCACATTCTTGCATGCATATTTCCCTGATACCACGTTTGAGCGTTTCCTCGTGCTTTGTGTTTGCTCAACATATATTCTACGGTGGTGTAGTATACACGGCCTAACGCAAGGAGTCGGATAACACGAGTCTCTGGATCTTGCGCACATACCCTCTTTCTTCTCTGCCGTAGTGATACGTTTACTGCTGATGACACTGTAACGACACTATCGGCTTTGATCTGGATCGCAAGCGCATCGTCTCCACATTTTGGACGTTTGATCACTCACATACCTCAACTCGGCATTTGACTTGATCCATCGAAGCAGCAGTCGGAAAAAGAAAGCGGACAAGATGATTGGAAGTCTGTTCTTCATCTTCAATCGCTTGGTGGAGATTGTATTCCTGATTCCGATCATTGGCATGATGGTAAGCAGATATACTTTCCAGCGATCTCTCTACATGCATTTACAGGAGCCTAACATGCCGAATAGGCCTACTTCGTCGACGGTTATCTCAAAGCAAACCAAATCACCCCAGCCTACATCCTGGTGCTCTTCATAGTCAGCGTCATCGCCGTTTTCTGGGCCTTCGACACGCTCATCCGCCATTCGACCACCAAGCGCTCTGCGTTCTTCGTCGCCTTCGTCGACCTCCTCTTCTTCGGCGCTTTTATCGCAGGAGTCTATGAGCTCCGCTTCATCGCGGATGCTGATTGCTCTCACTGGAATGGCGGCTCTGTGTGGGTGTCACTTGGCCCCTTCGGGTATTATGGCTACGAAAGCAAGAACCACTTGTACCTGGAAATCGACAAGACCTGCGCGATGCTGAAGACTTGCTTTGCGCTGGGGATTATGGAAACGGTTTTCTTCTTCTGGACGGCTATCCTGGCGCTCTTCATCTACAGAGGGAACAGGGATGTGGTCGTCAAGGAGACGACGACGGTGCGGAGGAGGAGCCACAGCAGCCGACGGGGTCATGGCCACCGGCATCGCAGCTCCTCAAGGAGTCGCCAGCACTATGTTGTCTGAGCACGATTGATGATAATGTTTATGACTAATGGATATGCGATGATGAGAAAGACATGCACTTTGCACGAAGACAAGAGGAGAGAAACAAGTGAACAGCGCAAAGAGAAAGAGATGATCATGATTGATGCTGCTAACGAAATTTGGCCTTGATTCCGGGATGTCCCTTGAGCTGACAGATCTTGGTCGGGCGAAGCCCAATTTTTACGTATGCATGCCTTGCACACTGTTTGATCTTCACGATGATTTGAAATACGATGAATCACGAGTCACATTGAAATTCTCGTTTCAGCTGCTTGAGCCCTGTAGATTGTGTCTTTCCTGATACTGGTGTCCACTGTGTCGTACCCATCGAATGCTACCTGCCTACCTGTTTTGTTCTGCCCAGCCCTTTCCTACATCGTCCTCGCTTTTTCCTTTTCAACCGGATAGGCTATATGCAAGATGAATCACATTTCAAGAACAGAGATCTGAGTCGGCAGTCATGGGGATCCCGATTTGAAATGTCGCTGCACTTCGACCCAGGACCTTGTATCTCAGTTTCATCGACCCAGTCGGTGACTAGATTAATCGTTGGCGACGAACCATGCCACGTATCAATATGCGACTTGAATCTCCTCATGGCCACACGGTTTGGAGGCGATTACCTTCCGATGATAGGTCGGCTTCATACTGCTTTCGACCCAACGGTCAGATTCAGCCGCTCAGGGAACCATCATGGACATGGGAATGCCTGCAGTCATCTGTTAGAACGAGCATCTTATTCGTCGATATAAGCGATTATCAGGGGGCGAAAACGAGTTCGGTCACCAACCGTCAGCTCAGCAGTATGAACCATGTCGTCGTAAACGTCCGACGATGTTGTGACAATGCATTGTTAGGCAGCGTGGTTCTTGTGTTCAGAATACAACATGCATGAACTATGCCAGGCTATCGACTAGAGACCCTTACCCGACGTGATAAGTGGGGTCCTCGATAAGTCGATATTGTTGCTGGGGACGTGTCGCTATCGCTCTGCTTGTTTTTCTGTCGGAGAGCCACTTGAATTTGTAGCTGTGTGGCTTGTTGCCACGCCCTTCGGTGTTTTCCGCCCTTCCCCGATTCTTATCCTCGGTCGGCTGATAAAAGTAGGTAGTATTGTGGGGAAGCTGACCTGCTTCGTCACTGAGCACGCAGATGCAGTTGCCATCATCCCTGCTTTCATTCAAGCATCTGGACATATCTGAGTTATTTAAGGCAGAGAGATGTCTGTCCTGAAGAGGCCTCATTGCTCAGGTCATCATTCCTTCTCACTGATGTGGGATTCATATGCTGTGGATACTGGTCAATGAAGCTTTCGTCCGTCGGTAAGCTCCGACAGATGTCTCTTATCTGTATAGCGGACGTTGATACTTGAACATCGACTCATCTCTATTCAATTTATATATTGAGTGTCGTGCTTTTGTTTGATATAGTCAACCTCGAGGTGATATATTGCTTTTTGGGTGCGATATCTTCCAGTGTTTGATTGATTGTGTGCGGAGTTAGGTTGTCGCCACCTTATACTCGCATCGGCGCAACAGCTCGGTTGGATTATTCGCAAGCGAGTTTCTCGAGGAAGAACGATCTTGGTGTGATAGACGTTTCAATATGGTGGAAGCCACAAGTTGTGAAAAAGATGTGCTGGAGTATGGAAGGGGATACTCGGAGGACGTGGACACAATCCGAGAGCGAGAGTATCCGCAGCTCAAAGGTGCGTCTCTTCCCTTGACGAAGACCACACTGTATTCGACTTTGTGCTCATCATTGTTGCAGACACAACATATCTTGACCATGCAGGAACCACGTTATACGCCAAGTCAATGATCGAATCGTTCTCTCAAGAGTTGACTTCGAATCTGTTCGGAAACCCCCATTCGATGTCCGCCTCCTCACAGCTCTCCACGCGGCGCGTGGATGACGTGCGTCTTCGAGCCCTTCGGTTCTTTAGAGCAGACCCAGAAGAGTTTGATCTTGTATTTGTGGCGAATGCCACAGCGGCGATCAAGCTGGTTGCGGATGGAATGAGGGATTCGACTCGGCAGGGATTCTGGTATGGGCACCATGTGGACGCTCATACGAGTCTCGTTGGTGTACGAGAACTCGCAGAGAAGGGGAGTCGGTGCTTTACCTCCGATGACGAGGTCGAGGATTGGATCTCAAGATTGTGTGATGTCCGGTCTGAGTCGCTCAAGTTGTTTGCGTTCCCTGCGCAGTCGAATATGAATGGTCGCCGTCTGCCATTGTCATGGTGCAAGAAGATCAGGAACCAGAGCGAGACTGCCGGAGGAAACGTTTATACTCTTCTTGATGCGGCGTCTTTGGTTTCGACCTCGCCTCTGGATTTGAGTGATGCATCCGCTGCACCGGACTTTACCGTCTTAAGTTTTTATAAGATCTTTGGTTTTCCAGATCTTGGTGCGTTGATTGTTCGCAAGAGTGCCGGACAGATTTTTGAGCACCGCAGGTACTTCGGAGGAGGCACCGTGGATATGGTTCTGACACGGGAGCTGCAGTGGCATGCAAAGAAGCAATCGTCGATACATGACCGGCTGGAGGATGGTACTCTCCCGTTCCATGATATCATTGCTCTTGACTCAGCGATTGCAACCCATGAGCGTCTTTTCGGCTCGATGCAAAATGTCTTGTCTCATACCCGCTTCCTAGCAAAGCGCCTGTATGACCGACTAAACGCCTTGACGCACTTCAACGGGCAGAGAGTCTGCGAGCTTTATACGTCTCCTCTCTCAGACTACACCCAGCCCTCTACACAAGGCCCTATCATCGCGTTCAACCTCCGCAACAGTCAAGGGTCATGGATCGGAAAGTCTGAAGTGGAGAGACTTGCAGCATTGAGAAACATCCAACTTAGATCCGGGTCCCTCTGCAACCCGGGAGGAACATCGGGGAATCTTGGGTGGACGGGAGCTGACTTGCTCCAGCAATTTTCAGCGGGTTTGCGTTGTGGAGATGACCACGATGTCATGGCCGGGCGGCCGACTGGCGTCTTAAGGCTCAGCCTGGGAGCGATGACTAACTTCAAGGACATCAATTCCTTCGTCGAGTTTGTCGAGGAGTTTTATGTCGAGAAAGTGGCAACTACGGATGCTCTGGTTACACCAGTACACAGTGTGCCACTTCAGCAACCCCGCTTCTATATCGAAAGCCTGTCTCTCTATCCGATCAAGAGCTGCGGACCATTCAGAGTTCCTGATGGAAAACGCTGGGAGGTCAGAAGAGAGGGGCTGGCTTGGGACCGTGAATGGTGTCTCGTCCACCAGGGTACAGGTGCTGCCTTGAACCAGAAGAAGTATCCTCGTATGGCTCTCATTCGACCCTCTATCGATCTTGACCGCAATGTGCTGCGTGTCACTTGCGGGGAGCCGGGTTCAACCGATCAGAAGCTCCTGGAAGTTTCTCTCCTGCGTGAGGACACAGAATTGGTTACGACCTCCCTTTGCCAGCGAACATCAAAATCCTCTACAGTTTGTGGAGACCAGGTGACTGTACAGGCTTATTCGTCTCCCACCGTCGCACATTTTTTCTCCGATTTTCTTGGTGTGCCTTGCACACTGGCCCGGTTGCCACCACATTGCTCAACTAGATATGCTTCACCCCGAAAGCCCCCAGGCGCCTGGAGACAGTACCTGAGGAAGTTTGTGATGCCTGGCTCTTTCCCTCAAGACCCCTCGCCGTCTCCTGCCGACAAGAATCCCATTCTCCTCTCCAACGAGAGTCCGATCCTCCTCATCTCGCGCTCTTCTGTTAATTACTTGAACGAGAACATCAAAGCCAATCAGAAGAAAAATCGGGCCGGGACCAGCAAAGCCGTAGCTGCTGACGTCTTCCGGGCCAATATCGTCGTCGCGGAGACTCTCACAGAGCTACCCAAGGCGGAGCAGCCATACATCGAAGACCAGTGGGAGTCGCTCAAGATTGGGCCTGGAAAGATTCGATTCGATGTGCTTGGTTCATGTCAACGGTGCCAGATGGTTTGCATCGACCAGTTTACCGGTATGCGTCGCGATGAGCCCTTCTCGACGCTGGCAAAGACCAGGAAGATCAACAATAAAATTGTGTTTGGGAGACACTGCTCCCTTTCTGCGTCAGAAGTTACGCATGATAAGCATGATGATGCAGAGCGCTGGACACTGATGGTTGGCGATGTCGTTACTCCTTCGTATGCGCGTGATTATGACTTATGAGAAGCATCTGGTTGCCTATTTGGAGCCTATCTTGGATTTGGCGCTTTGATACGAGTGTCTTGTTTTTTGGCATATATATCGGCAATCTTCTAAATATTCATTGCCAGTTATAAGGATCCTCGCATAGGCCAGGTTATCGAGGCTGCCTTCGAACCTGAAGTTTGTTGATTCTGAACTGTTCAGTATGCATGCAGACTGGTACTATGAAAAATGGAATGCTTTGTGCAATTTTTGCTAGAACATCTATTTGTACAGTACATATGCAAACAAGAACTCCCATCCCAAACCCCTTCAATGATCCATATAGAAATCTTAGCCAAGCTGTGTGAGCCGAGGATTGGCAAATAAAACAGATGCGACATGATGAAATCCCGTGCGATAGCAAAGATATTGACAAAGATTCGTTCACCTCTTGGGCCACTGCCTCCAGCCACGACCATGACCTCTCTGTGCATCGCATCAAGTCAGCCTCAACACCTTCCAACTGCACACTCAACATCAACTGAATGCTTACCTGCTTCCACAACCGGATCATCTCCGGCATCTCCATCATAGCCTTCCGTCTGTCCTCCAAACGAGCCTCCATTGTCCGTTCCCACTTGTGACCCTTGACCTTCTGTCCAACACCGGTACCCTTGATTGCCAGTCCGCGCTCCGCCCGTCTCGTCTCCTTATACTCGGTCGACTTGCGCCCAGGCGGCAGTAACGCCTCCACATTATACTTGATAGCCAACTTGACCAGCTCCGCCTGTCTTCTCAGCCCGATGGGCGGGCTGATCCACTTGCCATTGCGGAAGTTCTTGCGAGGCAGGAAGGGATTGGGATGTTCCGGGTTGGAGTAGAGGAGCGCTTTGGAGGGGGAGAAGGCTTTCGGGTCGGGCTTTTTGAAGCCCTTGGCTTCTCGGTTGGGCGTGTATGGCGATGGAAGGGGTTCCTCGGACGCAGGGGCTGGTGTTTCGGGCTCAGTGACGGGAGGGCGTACGGCCGCGGAGTAGATTTGCGGAGGATAGCGGGCGAAGAAATTGCGTAGGCGGATGGGGAGCTTGCTCACCAGGCCGGTGGCTGCTGTTGTGGTGGACATGGTGGGAGATAAGCCCGCGCCAGGAACACTGAGTAAGAATGTGAGGTTGGACTTGGGAATCGGGGCAATGTTCTGTTGGTGATCGGTAGCTTTAAAGGAAATACCTTCGGATATGCTATGAGAAATTCCATAGCCCAGGGTGCGCTAAGCCACATTTAACTGAGGCTTGGCAGTGAGAAAAAGCGGCCGCTCTGTGGCTGGTGAGGGTGTCTCCTCCTCATCCATCTGAAGTTCTTCCCTGGCGGAACTCTGCGTCTCTCCTACGACCGTTCTACTTGTGTTGTTTAGGCGTCTTCGTCTCCTCCGCTCATTGCATTCTCACTTTGTCAAGTCTCTGCATTCATACCATATCACACCTCGCTTGTCCCCGCGCTGATTGTACCTTGAGTGATTGCCAGCATGGCGGACTACAACTATGGAGGTTCTGAGGAGGAGAACGCCGAGTTGAGAAAGCTTGAGACTGAACTTGTATGATCCTGCTTCGCACTTGCTATTTGCAGAGCGCAAGACTTGTAGCTGACAGATGTTCGTTCTAGGCCGACGATCCTGACAATTTCGAGACGTGGGAGAAGCTTGTTCGTAGTGCCGAGGCGCTCGAGGGTGGAATCAATCGCAACTCTAATCCGCAGGCCATAACGACTGTGAGAAACGTCTACGATCGATTCTTGGCTAAATTTCCCTTGCTGTTCGGATACTGGAAGAAATATGCGGACCTGGAGTTCTCCATCACGGGTACAGAAGCAGCGGATATGGTACGAAAGCGCTCTCTCCACCGCGCATGTTGGTGCTAACTTCGTTTTCCTAGGTATATGAACGCGGTGTTGCTAGCATCTCATCCTCCGTTGATCTATGGACCAACTACTGCTCCTTCAAGGCGGAGACTTCCCATGATGCTGACATCATTCGAGAGTAAGTATACTATAGCTGGTTTCCTTTCCCTCCCTGTAACCTTTACCGACACAGCGCGGACCTTATCGTGGTGCCGAATACGCATGATGCAAAATTTCACTGGCAACAAATCCCTTGATGATGGGTGAGATTGTCGCCTTACCCAGGTTCAACTGAAGTTTACTTCTCACCCTTGGCTTTTTCAGGCTGTATCCTTTCCCTTGGTGAAAATGATTTGACCTCAAGCACCACTTCCTTGCACGGACACCAAGACCAGTAACTCTGTTCGGAGGCTGCTTCTTTCGCGCACGATGCGCAGGGAGGGGGGAAGAGAATTCTTCCCACAGTCTGATCATCCTACTCGTTGAATTGTTTGGGCTCGCGCACTGATTAGCTAAAACTGATGTTTGCCATCCTTGCCATCCCCTCTTTCCAGATACCCTTCTCCACCCCGTTTCTGCTCAAACAATATACCAGTTGTCGGTGCTAACATACTTTCCTTGCAGGTTGTTCGAGCGAGGAGCGAGCAGCGTTGGATTAGATTTCCTGGCGCATCCCTTCTGGGATAAATATATCGAGTTCGAAGAGCGAGTCGAAGCTCCAGAAAAGATCTTTGCCATTCTTGGCCGTGTTATCCACATTCCAATGCATCAATATGCTCGTTACTTCGAAAGATATCGCCAACTTGCGCAGACTCGACCATTATCAGAATTGGCGCCTGCGGAGACCCTGTCTCAATTCCGCGCCGAGCTTGAAGCGGCCGCTGGCCAAATACCCCCGGGCGCCAAGGCAGAAGCGGAAATCGAAAGGGATCTTCGGCTCCGTGTCGACACTTACCACCTTGAAATCTTCTCGAAGACTCAGACAGAGACTACCAAGCGATGGACCTACGAGTCGGAGATCAAGCGCCCATACTTCCATGTCACAGAGCTGGACGAGGGCCAGCTAACTAACTGGAAGAAGTATCTTGACTTCGAAGAGGCAGAGGGGTCATATTCTCGAATTCAATTCCTATACGAGCGGTGTCTCGTGACATGCGCTCATTACGACGAGTTCTGGCAACGCTATGCTAGATGGATGGGTGCCCAGCCTGGCAAGGAGGAAGAGGTGCGGAATATCTATCAACGTGCAAGCTGCTTCTATGTTCCAATCGCAAACCCCGCCACACGCCTCCAGTACGCATATTTTGAAGAGATGAGCGGCCGGGTGGACGTTGCTAAGGATATCCACGAAGCGATACTTATCACACTACCAAACCATGTGGAGACTATCGTCTCCTTGGCGAACATGTCTCGTCGTCATGGTGGCCTTGAGGCTGCGATCGAAGTATACAAGAATCAGTTGGATTCACCTCAGTCCGATCTGGCTACCAAGGCTGCGCTTGTTGCCGAGTGGGCTCGCCTCCTGTGGAAGATTAAGGGCTCAGCCGAAGATGCGCGTCAAGTCTACCAGAAGAATCAGCAGTACTACCTGGACAGCCGTCCATTCTGGACCAGCTATCTCATGTTTGAGTTAGAGCAGCCTACAAGTGCTGCTATTGAGAACGTCCAGTACGAACGGATCAAGCAGGTGGTTGATGACATCCGTTCTAAGAGTGTTCTTTCGTCTGACGTCGTGAGGGACCTCGTTCAGATCTATATGGTCTACTTGCTTGAACGGGGAACTAAGGACGCGGCGAAGGAGTACATGACTCTTGATCGCGAGGTCCATGGTCCTGCCTCAGTGGCTCATACCAAGACTGGAGGCGCAGTGCAAGCCCCGCAGAACGGCAGTCAGGCGGCGCCTGTTGTGGACCCAACGGTTGCTGTCGCCGCTCCTGCTCCCCAAACCAGTCCATACGCTCACTATCAACAGACTCCGGTCAATGGTGGTGTAAGTGCTTAGTTGGCATGTGTGATCTCAGCAATAGACACTGGCTGACTGCGGACCTGGGTAGTACCCATCTCAGCCCGTCCCTTACCGATAAGGTGGATGGGGACCTCATGTTTTTCTCTTTTTGTCTTCGGTAGGAGTCATCTCCATGTAGAACAGCTACTTGAGTGCTTGATTTTACAACAACAGCAGAGGGCCATTACAATTTCGGCGGACTCTCTGCTTCTCCGCCACTACTTCTCGAATGATATCATGCCAGCTGATTGGGTGGGGATTATGGATTTGGACATTTTATTTTCAATCGTGTACTCTAATTCTAGGTCGCAATGCCACTGAGACTTTATGTAGCTCTTCTCACTGTACACTGGTTGTTGATGTCATATGGTTCGGCAATCACGTGACTGCGTATTGAGCTTCTACGCCTTTCCGTAGAAATTCGAGATACGCTTCACTTATCGAAGGGTCCGCAACCGCAACTTGCGACATAGTTCCCCGCAAACCATCATGGATGGTATTATTTCAAACGGCTCCGCAGGTGTGCCTGTCGCCCTGCCCCCTCCTGAGCCCTTCGAAAGACCTCCTACACCACCTCCTCCTCCC